>NC_070614.1:31034375-31335000 GCF_027172205.1 Podarcis raffonei | reverse complement strand
GTATATCCTTATGTACAGCCAGGATTGGTTGAAAACTCTAATGAGTACACTCATTTGCCTGCATATACAGAAGGAAGACAGGAAGCAGTAATTAATGAGCTGCAGTCTGGAAAGCAGCAGCCTTCAGTGTCAATGAGACAGCCGAAATTGGGTGGCCACACACTGAAGCCAACTCCCTCTTTTACCTGGCTGCCTCTTACTGGAACAAGATTTATTTTAAGGTTATGCACTGGATTCAGCCAAGGCCCAAGGCCTGAGCAAAACTGGGCCTATTTGGACATTGGACAAGTTGGATTCACATACCCTCCAACATCCCTCTGGTAAAAATAGGGACATTTCTCACTCCCCCTCAACTGACCCTCCTCAACCCCTCATTTTCATCTCCCACCCAGCAGAAGAAGGGCAGGCACCACCACCACTATAACAATAGGACTCAACACACACCATCCTGAAAAAAACCTCTTAATCCCATTTTTATTCATTTTCTTGTTTGGTAGATTTACAAAAAGAAAATCACACCAATAAATAAATTTTAGAAGGGAGCAAATTAAGATGCGAACACACAAAGCATTTTTTTTAAAGTAATGAATCAAAACTCCTTGCACCCTGCTGCACTCCCTTTTCCTTCCCACCCAGGGTGGTCCTGCCCTCTGCCTGCTTCTCAGAGTCGGCACATCACTCTAGGTTGGGGCTCAATGGCAGCAGCTTCTCCTCCTCCTCACCTGCTCTCCAGCACCTGCTATGAGTTGCCCAAGGGAGGAGGCCCACAGTGGTGGCCATGGAGAGGCAACTAGATACTCCCTTGACAGCCACCACTGCTGCCGCCACCACCGCTCGGTACAAGGGCTGGCTCCTCCTCCCCGGGCTTGGAGCTGGTGGCACTAGCAGGGGAAATAGGGACATTCTGGATTCAAATCAGAAGCTGGGATGGGTCAAGGTGGGTGGCTCAGAGTGATCCATGGCTGTCAGAGGGAGAGGCAAGCAGGGCAGGAAAACCCTGCCAAAGCCTCTTTTTGATAGCTGGTGGCGTCTTTTGAAAGAAGGTGGGCCCAACTAGCTTCCTGCCTGACACACCCCTTTTGCCTGTTGAGCCGAGGCTTTGAACTTGCAGAGTGATGGGAAAAGGAAATACACTTTTGGAGCATCACATGCACCCTGCAGGATCACCCTCTTAGCTGAAAATATGTTGAGTGTAGGGGTTGATCCTTTGGGGAGGCACCCTCAGCCTCTGTTGGAAGGGTGTAGGAGACAGAAAATCTCCTTATCCCAACCTCTTTCTGGACTACATGTTTAAGTAAGCATTCGCCCTTCCCCTGAACTTATTTATGTCTGGATTTGGGACAAGGTGGAGGTCTCCAGATTGACCCACGGTATGTAATCTTGGTGCCTTCCCAGATTGAAGCCATGGAGGCGATTGGGAGGGTGCCAACAGTCCTAATTTATTTTGCCACAATTTGAACTGGGGTGGGCTCACCTCTTTACGTGGTGTCTGAAAACCTGCAGGAGTGGAGACTGCATCTGCTGCTGTTGTTAAAGTTCCAGCAAATTCTGCAGGGTTTAACCCACTGGGACGTCTGACTAGCAGCAGTCAAGCTTTGGAGCAAGAGATCCTGGTGTTCCACATCTCAATGTAAAGAAAGGTCTAAGATGGCCCTTAGATGAGAATTATTGTCATACCTAACCCACACAGTGCCAGAAAAGTCATAGAAAGCACAGGGGACAGTGTCCTGATATTTATTCACAGACTGGTCCCACATACATGATGTATGTGTTCAGCCATTTAGGCCACTTTCAGCCCACCTTTTCTTTTCTTTTTCCTTAAGAAGTTATTTGTTCTAAGTCTCCTCCACTTCCTTCAGCTTGATTTCAGACTCCTAAAACCAATAAAGTAACCTTCCATTCAAATCTTCTCCTTGGTCATACACAGAGATAGACAGGCACATTTTATCATTTTTCACTGTTTTAACAAAATGTGATTAGTGGCCATTTGGAGTATGTAAATCAAACAGGAAAAAAGAAGAAGGTAATGAAAGAGATGGGTTTAGCTCACATGAGTAATCATACTTTCTCCTTCATCATAACTCAGCTCATTTGTTACTAATTTGGAAACACAAACCAAACTTTTAGACGTCAATAACACATTTGCCTCTTCTACATAGTTATGCTGGACTCTTGAGAGCAAGACACCCCAAGCCCCAAAGCAACATAAATCTTCATTTGCCAGTATTTATAGATGTTCCTGGCAAACCTTGTGGCTGGCTCTTAAACATTATAGTTACAGCTTTTGCCAGCACAATATTCTTGAGTGTATAGAGAAGGATTTCATGCTAAGGGGAAATGACTCTATGAATGAAAAAGTAAGTCATTCTTTTAAGCTATTCTATTAGAAGTTTTCATGTTTTGCCTCATGCTCTGTCATCCATGAATCTATTCTTTCTCCATTTGTCTATGGTGTGGTGTGTTGTGGTTAGGACTTGAGGAGTAAAGCAGATCATCTTCTCAGCCTAAAGCTAACTAGAAGTATGATGTTAGTATACATAAATCCACATATCATTTCTTAAATAAGAATCTTGTTTTCAATAAGAGTCAAAACAAAATTATTGGCTCTAGGTCATATCTGAATTCCCCCCTCTCTCTTTCTCTCTCTCTCTCTATCTGTGTATGTATATGTCTGTGTGTACACACAGACATCACATTATATCACATCACATCACTGAAACCATAAGACAGGTTCTTTCTTAGAACCACAAATACTGACTAAAAAATGCTCAGCCCGAGAGCATGGGGTAAAAAAAGCAAAGACTGAAACTATATTAAATCAAGGTGGTGTTTTCTTCTGTTTGTTTGTTTGTTTGTTTTCAAATTTAACAAGGAAATGTGGGGAAGCAAGTGGTGAATGTTTTTGGAGTTTGTAGAACTCCATACCTGGGTTTAAGAAGAAACCTGTGTCCCTCCAAAAATTTAAGTTTCATCATCCCTGACCATTGGCTATGCTGCCTGGGGCTACTGAGAGTTGGTAAACAACAATAACAGGAGAGCCACTGGTGCCTCATCCTTGGAGTAAATATTAGAGTTGGTTCAGATAAAATTTCAGGAAGCTTTTGGCACCAAACCTCACATAATCCTGGCTTCTCTTCTTCTTTGCAGTCACCCAGAAAGACATTCTGAGTAGGTGTTTGTAAATAAGAGCTTCTTAAGGATTGTTAGAAAGCTTTTTGCTTATTACAACTACTACCATTCCGGGTTTTGTCTCTATTCCAGGAATGACTAACTTGGAAAGGTGGTACAGTTAATAATAATAATAATAATAATAATAATAATAATAATAATAATAATTTATTTCTACCCCACCCATCTGGCTGGGTCTCCTCAGACACTCTGGGCAACAAAAGATTTAAAATACATTAAAACATTAGTCATTAAAAACTTCCCTAAACAAGGCTTCCTTCAGATGTCTTTATTGAGCTGTTGCTTACTAGGCTAATAGGGAGGTGGGCAGGACAGTGGGGAAGTCCGTTGGGGGCGGGGGGCTCATTGGCAGAGTCACTTTTTGCTGGCAAGTGGCAACAATGTCACTGTCGAAAAGTTGGCAGCAAGGCACAACTCCATTATACCAGCCACTCCTGCTCTGTTCTGTGTTCTCATATATATCATTATTGTATAAATATTGTATATTATTGTATAAATATTACGTATTATGTTACAATGATTACATCTTTTTCTCTCAAGTAATTCATATTTAATGTAAGCTTAATGAAAGTACAATATACTGTATGCCAGGATCTATAGGAGACACAGTTGTATGTTCTTTATCTCACACATTCTAGTTAACATGAGCAACTTATATTTTCCTTAGCTATTGTTATGTGAGAGGAGAACTTCATAGTAATAGGAAACCTACTGCAACACATTCTGCTCTCTGGCTTTTTTGAATCTCACCTGACGGACATTACTAAATTCAATTTAAATTAATAGCACTTGAGGTTAACTCTTCTTTAGACCATGCAATAATGTTAACAACTTTCTTCCCTTTTTTCCTTCCGTAGAGCATTTTGCAATTTAAATCAGAGATGAAAAGATGTCTAACCAAACTTCTGTGAACACGTTTCTGCTCTTGGAGTTTTCTAATGTTCGAGAACTGCAGATAACACAATTCTTTGTGTTCTTGCTTTTTTATTTGGCCACTGTCACAGGAAATCTTCTCATCATTTCCGCAGTAGCTCTTGATCATCACCTTCACACTCCTATGTATTTCTTCCTGATGAACTTAGCTGTGACTGATCTTGGCTCAGTTTCAGTCACAATACCCAAATCGATGTCAAATTCCCTTTCAAATACTAGGGTGATTTCTTATTCTGGATGTGTCACTCAGGTTTATTTCTTTCTGCTTTTTGCAGCATCAGATTACACCCTCCTCACTGTCATGGCACATGATCGGTATGTCGCCATCTGCAATCCACTACGGTATGAGGCAATTATGAATCAAGGTGCCTGCATTCAGATGGCAGGCAGTGCATGGCTCAGTGGTCTTCTCTATGCTGTGCTGCACACTGGCAGCACTTTTGCCATGACATTCTGCTCCAATATTGTTGATCAGTTCTTCTGTGAGGTCCCTCAGCTTGTAAAGATCTCCTGCTCAAAGTTATACATACTTGAAAATGCACTTCTTTTCTTAAGTGTGGCTATAGCATTTGGCTGCTTTATTTTTATAATTGTAACCTATGTCCAGATCTTCAGTACAGTTCTGAGAATGCCCTCATCACAGGGAAGGCAAAAAGCTTTCTCAACTTGCATTCCCCACCTCGTTGTTTTCTCCATGTTCCTGTCTGGTGGAGCACTTGTTTACCTAAGACCCATACAGCATGCCTCCTCACATACAAATATGGTCTTTGCCGTTATATATTCCGTGATTCCACCCATGATGAATCCAGTGATATATAGCATGAGGAATAAGGAGATTAAGGTCGCTATGTCCAAGATTTTAGGATTGAAATAGCTGTCTAAGGATACAATTTGTGGTGTTATCCTTTATGCAGGGTTTTGTATGTAATGATGTTAAAGTGTATGAATGTTTTGATACACAATCAAAATAGGGGAAGTTAATGTGGTTCCCATGTTGTTGGAATTCAACTCCCATCTGTCTCAGCCAGCATGGCCAATGTGTGCTTTGTCCATTGCAGTCCTAAATATCTTCTCTTGTTTGTTATAGAAGAAAAAGGTCAGCAGTTTTAGAACTATTTCAAAGCATTAATCCTATTGTAATTGGATTGTAATTGTAAGTATGCTTAGGGTTTTAAAGAAAGAGCCATTTTTAATCGATCAATCAGCCCGTTTTAAATTTGTTAAGCAGTCTAGTGCATTTTCATGAATGGGTGTGTCTATATATATCTCACACTGAAACAATAATATCCGTTCTTTCTTAGATATTGAAAGAAATATGAGATAACTTACAACTGAATATAAAAATTAGTCACTCATTGCTCAAATAAAAATATAAGCTTCAAACATTTTCTTCTACATTCCATCAACCTGGTTTGAGTAGTTAATGACACATGTGTTGGGATTCACCTGAAATTGGTGTGATACACCATTCATCTGAATAAGAATGGGACATTCTAACATCTTGATGTAGGCCTGATCTGCACAGATCCCCATTCCCCGCCCTCGCTTCTAATTCCCTTGATGTTGATATAATGCGAGGTTTCATTCTGTTAAAATGCAAACAGATATAATTCTGTTCTTCTATGTTATACAGGTGTAATATCTTGTGCTATAGGATTGGAGGCTTTGTTTAGCTGATGCTTATGGTTCTCAAACAAAACAAGGCTGTAATTTTGATATACAGTATGTAATGTTGGAATCGAGCAGAGGGATCACGTCAGTCTCTTTTGTTAAGACCTGGCTAAGACTGTTAAACACCCTATTTGCATGACTAAAGAGCTGCACATGTTTCTATAGGAACAACTAGCTAATGGTGCTTCCAGAGGAAGGGTGCAAGTCTTTGCCTCTCACCTGAATGGAGACTAGGTCATCTTGTAAGAAGGAGAATAGGCAGGGAACTGAAAACTCGAAAGACAGAGACTGGAAATGCTCAGTGCTGAAACCAAAGCTCTGGTTTTGCAGACCCATAGAGACATAATGGGGAAGCAAGGTAGTTATAAGAATTCTAAGGTCTCAAATATATAATAAATATTCATAAATGCATACATATCTAAATATGTAAACCATGTGTCTGACATAGTACAGGAGAGTAATCCTGAAATCATTTTGACTCTCCCAATGACCTGAAATATTCCTCTATAGTAAGGGAGGCAAATGGGGAAAGCCTTCTCATTGTCTTTTTGCTTACAAATTCTGTCTTAAGGGCATATTTGTGTATGATTAGGGTGAGCCTGTGACCTGGATACAGGAACTAAAATTTTAACCATCACCAAACCATCACAATGGCCAGGCTGCCCAGGTAATGCAATCAGCGACAAATTATCAGGTATCCTGGCAGACAGGATTTCTGCTGTAGACCACCTCCTATGATGTATATATGATGATATTGAGATGATCTTTGGGCTAAGGGAGTTGGGTAATGTCAAAAGTCTTTAAAGGATGCACACTTTTGTTTAGGGAGGGGAAGGAATTCTGTTGCAACAGAAAAATAAATATCTGCCTTGCTTTCCACTGGATCCAGCCTCTATCCATTTTTCTCTGACCAATCATGGACTTAGGGGATTCAGAGTCCCTTGGGGAGTTGGGTAACAAACACCAAACTCCATTTTTTACATCAGAATGCCAGAGTGTTAATGCTGTGACTCCTCCCATCTTATGCTCAGATTGTATATATTTATAAAAATAAAACCATATATCCTGAAAACAACACAATTTCCAGTGACATCATCCCAAAGAAACCAAACCTGGGAAAGTTTTGGCACCCCTGGAGTCTCTCACCACTTAGAGACTGGAGCGCATGCAACACTAGCATAGTCATTCCTCTGATTTCATGGATCAGAAGTGTTCAGTACACCAGCCCTAGCCATCACTCCTTAAGGCAGTGGGATCAGAGGCGGAATTAGGGGAGTGAAACTGGTTCGTCCACACTGGGTGCCAAGCCGAGAAGACGCCACAGCCATGATGAAGAACAGAAGTTGAGAGGTGGGGGATGCTGAATTTTGGCATTTCACATGGTGCCACTGAAATTTTAAATCCCAAAGTCTGGCACTGGTGGGATGTAGCTACACTCTGCCAATGGTCAGAAACTGATTCCTCTGTCTTGGTGTTGGCATTCTTACATAAACATACTCGTCAACATAGCCTAGTTGCATCAATGGTTAGGTACTGCATTCTTCCTCTCAAATTTAAAAAAAAAAGGACTGTTATGTGGCTGATGTAAATCTGATTAGCCAAGCAGCAGGAAGTGGTGGGGGTTGAGGGTGTTCCAGATTGTTGTTATGGGTGGGTGGGTGGGTGTTATGCTGTGTCTGTTTGCACTGCCAGCATTCATGTATGTTTAGCTGTTCCACCTGGCCTTTGGTTTGGACTCAGTCTAACCCTTACATTTCCTTCGCCTTACTGTTTTGATCTATGGGCTACTTTTAAAATGAGGCTGCATTTTAAATTGCATTTCAACCTGTATTTTAAATTTTTCTGTATTATGTTTTTATTATGATTTTACTGGTGTTAGCTGCCCTAAGCCCAGCTCTAGCCGGGGAGGGTGGGGTATAAATAAAAATTATTATTATTATTATTATTATTATTATTATTATTCACATACAGCTGAGAAGTTTAGGATCTTTTGCTGGAGTTTTGACGTGCTCTTGTGATGGATGTGTGTTAACCGCTAATCTTATGCCCACAAGAAGTTCTCACACAAAGAAACAGAGAAAGCTTGGTTTATTATATAAAATAGGAGTGATAGAATATAAAAAAATGCTGCTTTAGATAGCAAAGTTGCAATCTAGCAAGTAGCACATTACAATACAAACACACTTTGATTAAAAATCAAGAGATCCCCTAATTATTCTAAAAGCCTACAGAACCAGAAATGGGGAGGAAGGGGGGAGTATGCCTGTCCTTAAAGTGAAGCAGATATACAGAGTCCTAGGGATCGCTGGGTTAAGTGCTGTCCTGTTAGAGCTGTGGGAGCTTTGCATCTATTTTTTTTATATATACATTTTGCCAAGGCATACCAGTAGAGGGGAGGGGGTTGTGAAATGAGTGATTCCTACAATTTCTATAGCTACACTAGTGGCCAAAATTGTGGAAACCTTTTGGGGAAAAGTGTATTTCCAAGATTTGATGGCTCATAACACCACTTTATTCTGGAGTAATACCATAAAATTATATATCAATGGAAAAACAATTTAATGAAGAATGCATTAAACTCAAGAGAGCAAATCTCTAGGAACACAAACCAGATATTACTGTACCCTCCTCCCCTTGCTGAATACATATTTTTGGCCATCAAGGACTGGTTGGGTTTCATATGCTTTTATGGATGACTATCCAAATGCACAGACAGCTGAAGTCATTAGAGGAGAAAGCACATCTGAAGGTAAGAGAAAAATATTACTAAATTAATTCATATAGTTCAAACCTTACCTAACACCACAGGAGTTACTTAATGGATCTCACATGTATATCCATTAAATCACTTGTTGCCAACTAATAGGTCATGGCCCGATTCAGTATAGGCTGCAACAGGAGCACCACCACCATGCAAATGTATAGTACAGGATTAATCAATTGTTCTCAACTTTATGTGTGGGTTAAAAGCAGGTCCTGAGTTGGAAAACGTTGAAGTTTCTTTGTTTGTTTGTTTGTTTATAAGAAAATCTTGATGAATGTGAGATTTTTTCCTGGACATGGGAATCCTTTTTTATTCTTCACACACAAAAAATAAATGAGTTCTTTAAGTTTTAAAAACAGGGTGTTGTGTTGGCTAGAATGCAGAACCACAATCAATAAAGCAAGAGCTGCCTTTAACATTTCAAACTGAAGTGAATTTGGGGGTTTCTTCAGTGGCAAAACATCCGAGGAAAGTAGGAAGAGGAACTTAAGGAAAGATTGAGTGAGTTTTCGCAAGCCTTCCAAAATTTATTTGAAAGTTTCCATCTGTATTGGGAAATTGAAAGGTTTTAACTAAGCTAGTGAAATTTCAGAGGAGGAAAGAGAGTTTGTGCTCCTTTCATAATATACTGTGGCTTCTCTGATGCTTTGATGGCAGAATACTTATTACCTGCTGCATCTGAAAAAATCATTAACTTTCTGTTTAATTTCAAAGTGCCTGGTTCTCATGTAACAGACTTTATCACATTGTGGATCTATTCAGCTGCAGCCCCATGCACTCTTAACTGAAAATTACATCCAAATTGAACATACGTAGGACAGGACTGTATGTCAGTGAGTTGTAAGAACCACTTTCAATGTGTTTAGGTCTTTTACCCTCACTCTTCCTATTTTTCTCTCACAATTCTTTAAGCGCTTATTTATAGAGTATTTTTCCCAGTGTACTTTTGTTCCCTTCTGATATTGTCCCCCTCAAAAATGGCACCCTGTGGGGGAAAGTAGGTGCTGATATTCAACAGGAGAAAGCTTAAAATCCTTTGGTGTGCAGGGTTAGGCTGTGTGCACAGTCCCCATTTCTTTGTGTGCTCCTATCACTGGTTTGAGAAGTGGTATACACACAGCATAAGCCACAAGCCACATGTCTCTGGTCATTTTTTAAGAACTGCTGCATTTCCTCCCAAACCACATTTGATCCATGTTGTGAAGAGTGACCTAGCTACATTTCAAGCTGGTATTTAGTAGACATCCTTAGCTGTTCTAATCCCACACCCAAAATATCTATCCAGTATTATAACTTTTGTGGAAACTTTTTGGAAACTCAACCTAGGCATTGTTTCTTGTCTTACAGTTGAGTTTGTTACTTATCTCCCTCAAAATTCTTCAGATGTTATTTTACACCACCCAGAATGCTGAAGTTACATCCATGGGAGCTCTGAAGGCTGCTGATGTCCTTCACAACTCATGGTGCAGGCAAGAGCAATGTGTTATTTTGTAATTGCAACTTTTGTTTTGCAACTATTTTAAGACTGTTTCCAGTAAAAATTTGAAACTCATTCTTATGTTGGAGAGCAAATTCTTCTCTACTCTACACAAGGTCCAGATCGGGGATTCCAATGCACCATTTTTTTTTGGGGGGGTGTTGGCATCCATCTGTCTTGGAGACAATGGAGTCCACCTCCAGGAGTATGAAATGTTAAATTCTCCAGGCTGAAGTGTTATATTACTAGAATATTCTGCTGTCATTAAAACTTTGTACTTCTGTTTCTTTTTGCAGAAAGCATGGACCAAAGCAAAGACCAAACTATAGCTAACCAATCCTTTGTTTCAGAGTTTCTACTCCTGGAATTCTCAAAAGTTCGGGAATTTCAGATAATACATTTTGTAATATTCCTGGTATTGTACTTGGCAATTGTAACAGGGAATCTTCTCATCATCTCTGCAGTAGCCTTTGACCATCGTCTGCACACCCCCATGTACCTCTTTCTAATGAACTTAGCCATGCAGGACCTGGGCCAAGTTTCAGTCATTATTCCCAAATCCATGGCCAATTCACTCATGAATTCTAGGCACATTTCTTATTCTGGATGCGTTGCTCAAGTCCTATTCTTCACCTTCTTCATATCTACTGATTTTTTCCTCCTCATAGTCATGGCCTATGATCGGTATGCTGCTATTTGCAACCCACTGCAATATCAGATGGTGATGAACCTGAGAGCCTGCACTGAAATGATCCTTACTGTATGGATCACTGGGTTTCTTTATGCAGGTTTGCACACTGTCAGCACTTTTGCAACTCCTTTCTGCTCCAATGTTGTCAATCAGTTTTTCTGTGAAATCCCACAGTTAATAAAGCTTTCCTGTTCTAAGAAAAATCAAATTGAAACTGGAATTGTGCTGTTGTTTGCTCTCGTTGGGCTAGGCTGCTTTATATTTGTTCTTGTGACATATGTACAGATTTTTAGTGCAGTGTTAAGGATGCCATCTGCACAGGGAAGACAAAAGGCCTTCTCTACCTGCCTTCCACATCTCATGGTATTCTCCACATTTATGGTCACAGGCTTGTTTTCCTATTTGAGTCCCATGACTAATACAGCAACACATTTAGATTTGTTTTTTACTGTGATATATTCTATGGTCCCACCTTTGCTGAACCCACTGATTTACAGCATGAGAAATAAAGAGATCAAGGCTGCTTTGTCAAATATGTTAAGGTTAAAAACATCTTCAAATAAATTTGTTTTTAGTTTTCTAATATAGAAATTAATATAGTCATTTTCTTTAGGTATGGATATGAGTGTCACATGGATGTTTCACATTGATTTCAATGGGACCAAATAAAACTAAATCTGAATCCATCAATTGGTTGTTGTCTAACTATATGGATCTGCTAACATACTACTTCTTGTCTTCCTGTGCATGCTTATGCCCTTCTAAATTTGTTCTTGGAGGTCCCCCAATGTCTCCAGAGTGGGAAAATGCATGCCTCCACCCTTCACTTCATCATAGACCACATTGTTCCCCAAGGTAGACTCCTTGAGCATTTTGTTGAAAGACCAGCCACACCACCACAGCTACTCTGCCATTGCTTTGCATCGTTCCCAGGTGTGCCACAACTGCAAAGTCACCGTCAACTGGCAGATCGATCTGGAGCTCTATGTCTCCTATGTGTACCTCAGCTTGTTCTACTATTTTGACTATGATGATATGGCCCTGAATAGCATTGCCAAGTACTTCCTATTTCTTTTTGAAAAACAGCTTTGACATTTTGCAAACCTTTCTGAGGATTTTTACAATCAAGTGGTGTATAAATTTTATGAAATAAATAAATTATTTATGCAAACACACATAACACAATCTAATTGAATATTTAGTGTACATAAGGATGTTTATTTATTTAATGGATTTAGACCCCTCCTTTTGGTGAGGGATTATACCAAGGTAGCAAACACAAATATATACATTAAATGTACAACAATATATAAATTCATAATTAACATTAATGGTTTAAAGTATGTTTAATTCTTCATTGAATAGCAGCCACAAATTCTGGTACTCACTTGTGTATTGTTCTCAAGACTGTTCCACAATAACTGCTCTTTGCAATCACATGCTTCCATTGACCTTCTATTTGAACATCTTTTTATTGAGATATAAGGAACTATATTATAAGTCCTATTTTTACTCACCTGTAAATCCTGCAAACAAACAGAGCAAGGAGAGATAAGTGCAGTAAGCTCCACCCATCCCCAACATTTCTATCTTTTTACCCTCTGACTTGTCGTGAAGGAATGGGACTGTTTAAAAAGAAATGAACATTTTCCAAGCAGTTGGGTTTGAGAATAATGGAGTTAATTTGCTTCCTGAAGTCAACCATGTATTGCAGGTGATCACTTGAGGAGATGTTAAAATGAGGAAGTAAAACATGGATTTGAGGCAGCCTGATCTATAAAGAAGATAAAGGACTCTAACTGAAATAATTTTGCTTAATGGAATTTTTGCAAATAGAAACCCCTTAGATAAGACTAGCAGGATGCTTTTATTGTGTTTGTACACCTAATTCAGCTGAATCCCAAACCAAGTGGAGTAATTGGGGGATACCATGGATTGCAACACTGAATGGAAAGGAAAGTTGGATGATAATGAAGGTGAGGAGGATAAATAGGCCAAACTTCATTCCAATTAACTCAATGTTTGCCTTAAAATTAAGAATTCCATTGTCTAGTCTATCCATGTCAATAATGTGTTCTAATTCAAGCTAAACAACCCCAACTCCCTCAACTGTTCCTCATAAGGCTTCCTTTCCAGACTCTTGGTTATCTTGGCCACCATTCTTTGCACATATTCCAGCTTGCCATGATCCTTCTTAAATTGAGAAACCCAGAACTACACAATATTCTAGATGTGATCTGACCAAGGCAGAATAAAGTGATACTATTACTTCCCTTGATTGGGACACTATACTTCTGCTGATGCAGCCTAGGATAGCATTATATTTATTTTTTTGCTGTTAAAACACACTGTTGACACATCTTAAGCTTGTGGTCTTCTAAGACCCCTAGATCCTTTTTACATGTACTACTGGCAATCCAGTGATTTAGTGCAGTTGTTTCTTCCTGTCAAATGTGGAACCTTACATTTGTCCCTGAAGAAATTCATTTTTTTAGTTTGGGCCCAGGTCTGCAATCTGTTAAGGTTATATTGAATCCTGATTCTGTCTTTCATGGCATTAGCAACCCCTCCCAGTTTGGTGTCATCTGCAAACTTGATGAGCATCCCCTCAATTCCTTCGACCAAGTCATTTATAAAGACATTGAACAACAATGAGCTCAGGACAGAACCCTGTGGCACCCTACTTGTCACTTGTTTCCAGGATTAGGTGTACTCTTTGGATTGGGTCAGCCAGCCAGCTACAAATCCAACTAACAGTTACCCCACTCAACCCACATTTTACCAGCTTCTTCCCAAAAATATCATGGGGGACTTTGCCAAAAGTCTTACTGAAATCAAGTTACACTACGTCCACAGCATTCCCCTGATCCACCAAGCTTGACAATTCAATCCATCAAAAAAAGAAAAGGAAAAAAAGGAATAAAGAAATGAGATTTGTCTGGCATGACTTGTTTTTGAGAAACCCATGCTGGGTCTTGGTAATCACATCATCCTTTTCTATGTCCCCACAGACTGACTGTTGAATTATCTGTTCTCAAAGTTTTCCTGGTTTCAATGTCAAGAACTTAGGCATGTGCCTCATCTGTTTTCCTTAAATATGAGTTCCATTGTAAAGCCCAAGGATATAATTGTCAGATTCACCTTTCACTTAATTAAGAGGAATTACTCAAGAGAGAGTCAAAGTGCTAAAATTCCAGGATTCCAAGACCATTGTTTTACAAAATATACGTGAAGGCACTTTGGGCACCACCACTACTCAGCCTTGTAATGGAGTATCTACACAAAGTGAAAATTCCATATAGATGAGGCTTCCCATTCAATCTGATGGTCATAGTGGATGGAATACTGCATTCGGCGACCTGCATTCAATTCATCCTTTAGGTGAATCCTAAATGTAATGTGACGATACTTTGATGGAACGTATGAGGGTTGGGAGACCCAAGCAAATGTAAAAGGGTAGCTGATGCTGTCCACAAGCACCAGCCTAATGTTATCTGTCTCCAGGAGTCACACCATGTTGAGTCTGTTGTATGCCTACTAAAACACAAGTATTTTTAAGACTGCTGTAAGGGGAATCCATTGATTCCCATTACCCAGATTGCATTAAAAATGTTGTTAGAATCAGCTTACTCATATTGTGCTAAGAATGTGTCAAGAATATTTGTGCAGGAATAACTCAGCCTTGAGCTAGCCTGATAACAAGTTCCATCCTCTTCTTGCTGAACAAGGTTTCTAGCTCTGATAATGCCTGCTTTTCCTCTGTGAATGTCACTTAATTTCTACATCCATGTGTATAAAGCTAAGGAAAGGGCTCTATATAAGCCTGTGTAATTTATACATCTGTGGAATCGACCCTGGTGAACTCCCCAGTGACTGTTGCTTCTTGTCGAAATAAAACTGCATTAAGCTTTCCTTGCTGTGTTCATAAAATAATTCCAACATACTATTATATTGTACCCAGGACCAGAAGTTCAAGAGGGGTTGCCATAATCTTAAATGCTACTTTTCATTCACCATAAGGTGAATGGCGACCCAGTTAGCTATTATGGCCCAAGTCCTTTATATAAATTCTAACAGCACTTTGGATCACGGACAATCTAAGTTCACCACCTGCACAACTCTCAAAATACACATCTGATTCAGTGTTGCTGAGCTGTACAAGACTCATGAGAATTAAACCTTCAGGGTGTGATTAGACATGAGACATGAATAAACTCAATGCTGAAGCTTACCACTGTTAGAACAGATAGAGAGATGTTGAGAGAACATCACTAAGATAGTTACAGCTGAATAAGAAAGAAGTAATATGATATATTTCTGTTCACAGGTACCAAACAAACATCAGAGAAGCACAATGTCTAACCAGTCAAGAGTGAATGGATTCCTTCTTCATGGATTTGCTGAAATCCAGCAGTTGCAGATATTCCACATCATCATTTTTGTCATGATGTATTTGGTGGCCTTCATAGAAAACCTTCTCATCATCACAGTCATCATCTATAGCCACCAGCTTCATACACCCATGTACTTCTTTCTGGCCAACCTGTCATTCCAAGACTTTGGCTCCATATCTGTTACAGTTCCCAAGTCCATTGCAAATTCATTGATGAAGACCCAAACCATCTCTTACTCTGGATGTATCTGCCAAGTCTCCTTTCTTGTCTTCTTCATGGTCTCCCACTTCATCATTCTTGGTGTCATGGCATATGATCGTTATGTTGCCATCTGCAATCCACTGCATTATGAGACTGTTATGAACAAAAAAGCTTGCATTCAGATGGCAGCCAGTGCATGGATTGGTGGAGTTTTTTATTCAACTATGTACACTGGGGCTACATTCAGATTTGAGTTCTGTTCTAATGTCATCAATCAGTTCTTCTGTGAAATCCCACAACTGCTGAAAATCTCTTGCTCTGACTCATATCTCAATGAAATTTGGGTTCTGATTTTTGGGTCTTCTTTTGGCTTCATTTACTTTTCTCTAATTATTTTTTCTTATGTTCAGATCTTCAGAGCTATTCTTAGAATCCCATCCAGCCAAGGGAAGCAAAAATTCTTCTCAACTTGCTTGCCTCACTTTATTGTTATTTCCCTGTTTGTGGTAAGTGGCACCTTTGTCTATTTCAGACCAAGTTCCAGTTCCCCATCAGCATTTGACCTCCTGGTTTCTATGTTCTACTGCATGGTGCCACCAGTAATGAACCCACTCATATATAGCATGAGAAATAAGGAACTGAAAGTGGCATTCTGGAAACTGATTACTAACATTTCTCCCCCAATCCTTCGGCAAAAACCGTTCTCCAGTGCATTTTAAAAAAACAGTTTCTGTTGTCTATATGCCTTGCGCAAAATTTCCATTCATATGTTTGTTTACTCAGAAGTAGGCAACACTGAACTCAATGGGAATTACTCTCAGGTAAAGATTGTAGCCATATAGGGCTTTAGACTGATGTTGTACTAAAGCTTTGATCCTCCCTACCCATTACCCATGCTAGCAGAGGCAGACTGGTAAATTATCACATGTTAAAATTCATAACAATGTTCTCCTTAAAAGCTTATACAGTGGTACCTTGGTTTAAGAACAGCTTAATTTATGAATAACTTGGATTAAGAACGCTGCAAATCCAGAAGTAGGTGTTTTGGTTTGTGAACTTTGCCTTGGAAGAAGAACATGTTCTGCTTCCTGTTGAGTGTGTTCCATTTGTAAATTGAGTCTGCCACTGCTATTGGAAAGCACACCTTGGTTTAAGAAATGACTTTCAGAACGGATTAAGCCCGTAAACCAAGGTACCACTGTATTCCTCAACATTTGTATTAGTTATAAATTCTTGCTGTGGAAATGTAAGCCAATAGATAAAAAGTAATTTCATTCATGGGAGCTTACCTATGTACCCATTCTTGCAGGTGTTGTAAATTTTCACCGATTCAATTGTTTTTAACTCATTGTTGTGTATGTCATTATAGGGATGTTATAATGTTTTTTTTTGTTTTCTTTTTATGTCACAACTTGCACATATGGCAATCAGCATTCAGAATGACCCTTGGGTGGCCACAAATTCCCTCTTGTGTTATGATTTCACATCCCAGCCCTTCTGTTGACATGCAGTCTCCATTTTGCAGATGTGGGATTGGAGCCAGAAGTGGAGGAATGGGAAGACTGGAGAGACAAAAGGTCATTGGGAAAGAGCAGGTGCAACACACTCAAAGGTGTTTTCTATTGCGTTTCATTCCTTAAAAAATGAGGTGAAATGTTTTATCTATAGCCTTTATAAAGAAGTGGGAAAGTGTGACTAGAATAAGCTTGCCATAGTCAAAATATATGAAGAGATAAAACAGTGCAACGTGCATTAGTACTCCAAATGAAGATGGGGCATTTTATACCAAGATTGGGGTGTCCCAACATGTAGCCTACAAGGCCGTTTTTGGGAGTCCTAGGCAGGGCAGGTAACAGCAAGAGGGTTTTGGGGCAGGGTTGCTGGCATCCTGTGTGGGTGAACTGGTAGCACTGCTCTAAATCTGGTGCTGCCCCCCACCCACCAATGTCAGGAAGGAGGAAGCAGAGAGCTAGGTGAGAGCTGCCCCCAAGTCCCCAGAATGCTGCTTCTGGTAAGTTGGAGGGGCTCCTCATTGCCTCCTGTTCACACAGGTCAATGACCTGGCTGGGGGCTAGAAAATGGGGAATCAGTGGGCTGGCGAGGAATGACAATTTGGGGCGATCAGGCTAGGTAGATCTTGGCTGTGCAGAAAATAACTGTCTGGTGGGAAGAGCAAACATGGGCTCTTGTTTATAGATTAGCAAGGGGGGGATTTTTTTTAGATACCCACCTCTAATGTCTCTCACACCCAAAGCACACACACATGTATCAATAAGGAAAGGGGTCCTTGGATTTGTGACTTTCTGCCTCTTCTCTTCACCCCCAGCAGGATGGACAGGGAGAGGGATAGTCAGGAGTGCAACTGCATGAGAGGGATGGAATGTGGTGGTAATTGTTTTGTGGTTACTTTGACTCCTGTTCCATATGCTCAGATCTTTCAGGGGTTGGATTCTCTCTCACACACACTGATCCTGGATTCTCCCACATTTTTGTGTTTTGCATCTATGTATTGGTAAGGGAGTCACCCTGAGTATGCAGATTAAATTTATTTAATAAATAAATGAATAAATACATTAAACCATTAAATTGTGTGTGGCATATATTAAATAGTATTAACTCTATTGTGAACACTTTAATTAATGACATGAAAATTTAATTCAGTGTGTGGTCTGTGGTTTCGGTATCAACTCTTGTGTCCCACTTGGTTTGAAAGGCTGGACTGCCCTGCTATTGATCCTCAGTTGTGGGAGTCAAATGCAACCCCTTAGACTCCTCTACGTGGCTCTTGGGACACTCCACAGTCTATAAATCTTCAGTAACACAATCTCCCCATGCCTGCTTCACACCTTCCTGAATTGTTTTGCCTGACTGAAATGTGTCCTTGAGCTCTGTTAATGCCTCTCACTTCTCAGGATGGAGGTTAGAGAGGGTAGTCTGCGTGTACAGAATCTAGCCTACTTTGCAAATGTAAAATTCACATTTATCGCTGCATCTAGTTTTATCTCTGGCCCTGTCCAGCAGTGGTACCTGGTCCTGGTCCAGGATGTAATGTGGTCCTTGACTGAAGAAGGTTCCCAATCCCCTAGACATCCTCATCATTTTAACACATAGTTGGGGAGTGGAGTTGCACTCCAGGACTGGCATCACATTTAATTAGACATTGGCCCCACCCAGATCTGAAGCAGCACAGGGCAGTGGTTCCCAGGTTGACACAGAGTAGGTCATCTTGATTCCTCCCATATTGAAGTCATTGGGCAGATGGTATGGGGGCCAGGGGCGCTGTGGAGAGGCCCAATATATTTTGACAGTTCCTGCCACAACCTGCACTGTGGTGGGTCACCTCTTTACAAAAGTATGCCACTGGGACTGGGTGAGTGGCCATTTCTGATTCCGCCCATTGCTGAAAGATTGCTCAGCAGCAGTCAATGGGGCAGCATGGTCAGATGGGGAAATTAGAGGTCTGCTGAGGAATGCCTGCAAATGCATACAAACACAGGCAGAAATATTAGCAAACTAAAATTAGCTAATAGGTATGTATCTTCTGGTTCGCCAGAAGCAGCTTAGTCATGCTGGCCACATGACCTGGAAGCTGTACACCTGGAAGCAAGATGAGCGCCACAACCCCAGAGTCGGTCACGACTGGACCTAATGGTCAGGCGTCCCTTTACCTTTATCTTTATGTATCTTCTGTCCTCCATATTTTCAAAAAAATGTTGCACCAAATAACAAGTTGAATGCATTTCCTGAATGTCTCTATTGCTAGTCTCTGGTGAACTCCAGGGAGCAAATCTCTAGGAACACAAAACAGATATTAGTACAATCTCCTCCCCATGTTGAAGAGGTGATTACTGGCATCAAAACCTGATTGATTTTCATATATTTCCATGAATGACTATCCAAATACAGTTAGCTGAAGTCAATAGAAGAGAAAGTGCTTTTGAAGGTAAGAGAAAAAAAAATTAATTTATATAGTTAAAATATTACTTAACACCATAGGAGTTACTTAATTGATCTCACATATATATTCTCTAAAGTTTCTATTTAGGAAAATACTGCGTTGAATCTGTCCACACACCCCCTTCTTTCTGGACACTGGAATATTTTTGGTATTTTATTCTTCACGAAAAATGTGAAATCTTTTACTGAAAAAAACAATGTATTATACAATGCAGGACCACAATGAATAAAACAAAAGCTGCCTTCAAAATTCCAAACTAGATTTATATTCTCAGTGAATTTGGGGATTCCTCTAGAGAATTTTTTTTTTTTTTAAGAAACTTAGTGGGGAACATGAAATTGGTTTCCTTAAGATTTCCAACATTTCTTAGTAGCATTCCATAGACCACTTGCTTGTTTGTGGATTTTGCAAGCATAGCATTCAAAATAAATTCAAGGATTCTCCTCAGGCGAAATTTATAAGGAATGTAATGGGAAATCAAAATGTTTTTACATGGCTAGTGAAATTTCTGAGTATTAATTGGAGTTTATGCAACTTTTGTAACTACAGTATGACTGTGTACATTAATTGCTTTTCTAGTGCTTTGATGCTAGGATGCTTATCATATGTAAAGCCTGAAAAATCATTAATTTTCAACGTATCTGGTTTCCATGGAACAGACCTTTCCCATTTTGGTTCTGTTGTAGTCTCATCACACTTAGCTGGAACTTAGAACTTATTCACACTTACATTTTGCCCTACTCTTTTCAGGAACAAGCCAACACTTTAAAGCTCCATGTCCAAGCACTCTCTCTTTTGCCCCGAGCTTTGCCCATGAAAATCTACTCTTTAAAGCTGAAGTGCAACAAATGGCAATTTGGCTTTTCCATGGCTTGCTGTTTGCTCCTACTCAGCTTTACAGAGCAAGTTTACATGGGGAATACTCCTGAGCTTTAAAGTGCAGATTGTGCCTGGAAAGTCTGAAGGAAAGTTAAGTGTGGATAAATCCTTACATACAAAGTAAGCATACATAGCTAACCACTGTATGTCATTCAGTTGCAAGAAACAGTTTCATCATGTTCAGAACTTTTATGCCTCATTTCCTCACTTTCCTTTGACTGTTTAAATGTCTCCATTCTTTGACCACAAATATAAAGTATTTTTTGCCAATGTAGTTTTCCTTCCCTCAGATATTTCCCCCCCCTTCAGAAATGATTTGCTATGGGGGATGGGAAGTGCTGATTTTCAACTGTGGGGAGATACAAATCATCCTTTGGTGTGCAAATAGAGGCTGTGTGGGGTTAACAGCATAAATCTAAGGTTTCCCCCACCATTTTGGGGGAGACAAATTGACTTTGACTGTGCTCAGCTCTTGTTTTAGGCATGTTATGGAGATGATGATGATGTTGTTGGCAAATTATACCCTGCCCACCTGGCTGGGTGGAGAGAACGAGTGGCAGTCAACCAGCAATTTGTCTACCTGAGTTAATGGAAGTGGTCTCGGATTGTGCTGGGGGAATTCAATACCCATCAGAAGACTAGCTTGTTTGTGCTGGTTCAGGGCTTCATGGCCACTATGGCAGCTATGGGGCTATTCCAATATGTCATTACTACATCACATGCATCAGGACATATTCTTCATTTGGTCCTGACAGCCATGTGGGAGGGCAAAGATCTGAAACATCTTAACCCTTATCATGGTCATGTCTTTTCCTGTTGAGATTAAACAATTTAGTAGCTCTTTCCCTTGGAAAGGGGGGGGTATTAAAATGTGCACCCCCAATTGTCGTGGTTTCTGGTGAATTTCTGAAGGTTTATGGGAACGATAGTTGCTCCTTCCAAAGCCATAGTTGATCTATGGAACCGAGAAATAACAAAGGCCTTTTCCAACGGGCAGAACTCTTGTAGCTCCTTGGTTTACATTTGAGCAGAGGTATAGGTAGGTAATTACAAGGTAGATCAAATGTAAGTGAAGAAAATCTCATTATGACCTTATTGGACACAAATGACACTGCTGGGAGCCATAATTAGGAAATTTTGTGCCATTAGTATGTGGGTGACACTTGGGTTTATCACTTTGTTCCATCTAAAACAGGAGATGTGGTTCAGGAGCTATACTTGTGCTTGGAGACAATGATGGGCTGGATGTGAGCCAATAAATTGAAGCTGAATCTTGAAAAAACAGAGGTGATATGTGCTCTGAGTTCTCAAGTCTAGAAGATTAGGGAATGGCCTGTTCTGGAAGGAGGAGGTCTATAGCTTGGACATGCTCCATTGTCACTGAAGGTTCAGTTAGGCACACCTATTTCTAGCTCTGTTTTATTTGTCTCTTATAGCACTTCTTAGACAGCATTGTATTATTACAATATTCTGTTACAATTAAGAGATAGCACTTCTGATTCTTTTTACAGATAGCATGGATGTTAGCAAGGATCAAGCCATTGCTAACCAAAGTACTGTTTCAGAGTTTCTGCTTCTGGAATTCTCAAAAGTTCAGAAATTACAAAGTCTACACAGCATCCTGTTCCTGGTATTGTATTTGGCAACTGTAACAGGGAATCTTTTAATAATCTCTGCAGTAGCCTTTGACCACCACCTGCACACACCAATGTATATCTTCCTGATGAACCTGGCCATGCAGGACCTGGGCCAGGTTTCGGTCATTATCCCCCAATCCATGGCCAATTCCCTCATGAATACTACTCTCATTTCTTATTCCGGATGTGTTGGTCAAGCCCTATTCTTCACCTTCTTCTTATCTACTGATTTTTTCCTCCTCATAGTCATGGCCTATGATCGGTATGTTGCTATCTGTAATCCACTGCAATACCAGGTGGTGATGAACAGGAGAGCGTGCACTGAAATGATCCTTACTGTATGGATCACTGGGTTTCTTTATGCAGGTTTGCACACTGTCAGCACTTTTGCAACTCCTTTCTGCTCCAATGTTGTCAATCAGTTTTTCTGTGAAATCCCACAGTTAGTAAAGATTTCCTGTTCTAAGAAAAATCAGATTGAAACTGGAGTTCTGCTCTTGTTTTCTCTCATTGGGTTAGGCTGCTTTATATTTGTTCTTGTGACATATGTACAGATTTTTAGTGCTGTGTTAAGGATGACATCTGCACAGGGAAGACAAAAGGCCTTCTCTACCTGCCTTCCACATCTCATGGTATTCTCCACATTTATGGTCACAGGCTTGTTTTCCTATTTGAGTCCCATGACTAATACAGCAACACATTTAGATTTAATTTTTACAGTGATATATTCCATGGTCCCACCTTTGCTGAACCCACTGATTTACAGCATGAGAAATAAAGAGATCAAGGCTGCTTTGTCTAATTTGTTAAGACTAAGGACCACTTCCAATAATATACTATTTAGTTTTCTTCTCTGTGTGTGGATTTAAGTGGCACCCTGATTTTCCACATTGGTATCAATGGGACCAAAGTGAAACTAAGATAATTTATCCAATCAAATTTCTCTAAATAATAATAATAATAATAATAATAATAATAATAATAATAATAATAATGCATGTCAACACTCTTCACTTCATCACAATTACAGATGGAGATTTTAAAAAACATTTTTTACTGAGAAACTACCCAGGTCACACTTTTCAAACCAAAGTCTGGAATTAAATAAAGCTGTTGTTCAAAATGTGCACTTATTTTATTTTTTTCATGCAGTTCTCAAACTCTATTTCTCCCACTAAAAAAAAGTAATCATGGGGCAAAAGTTGGAGCATCACCACTGACACTTATTTTGAAGAACAGAACATGACTCTTAGGGCCAAACTAGTTGTGATGCTAAATATGTATTAGGAATCATTGTGTGTGTGTCTCTCTGTGTGTGTTTAATTAGTAGCATGGCAGATGTGAGGTCTGCTACATTTGGGGAGGGGAGTTTTAACTCCTTCTCCACCCACCCATTCCTACGCTTCCCCAGTGTTTCCCTTCCCCCACCTTCTTTTGGCTTATAAAGGAACTTTCTCATTGATGCCAATGGAAACATTCCTTCCAGGTCTAATGGCAAATTGGAGGGAGTGATTTTTATCAGGACCTTGACCTTTGATGAAAGACATTAACCCTCTCTTCCCTGTGTGTTGCAGTCCTAATGAAAATCATTCCCTTCCACACCTGCAATTAACAGCTGCTTGGTTCAGTGCTTAGATAGAAATTTGAAATCATTAACTCTATTCAGTCATGTGTTGAAATGATTATTTTAGTATTATGCTGCCTGTTATTATGCTTTTAAAAAATGTAAAGGTAAAGGACCCCTGACAGTTAAGTCTAGTCGCGAACGACTCTGGGGTTGCAGCGCTCATCTTGCTTTACTGGCCGAGGGAGCCAACGTTTGTGTGTAGACAGTTTTTCTGGGTCATGTGGCCAGCATGACTAAGCTGCTTCTGGAAAAACCAGAGCAATGCATGGAAACGCCATTTACCTTTCCGCAGGAGCAGTACCTATTTATCTACTTGCATTTTGGCATGCTTTCAAACTGCTAGGTTGGCAGAAGCTGAGACCGAACAAAGAGAGCTCACCCCGTCGCGGGGATTCGAACCGACAACCTTCGGTTTGGCAAGCCCTAGGCTCAGTGGTTTACACCACAGCGCCACCCGCATCCCTTCATTATGCTTTTTATTATGTTTTTATTATTGATGCTCCATAAAATGTGTTCTTAGTGCTATCCCTGGTCCTGAGATCTTTTGATAAAGGGTGTTATAAACAGTAATATAATAATAATGTGTTCAGTTCACCAGCTAGAGTGCACACATTATCTCTGTAGAGACATTAGAGCATATCTGTATAAAAATTCTATGACCAACCACTTCCATTCAGTTTAAGGGGAAAGCTTTGCTGTTGGTGAAATGTGTTGACAAATGCAATGGTGTGATGGACATTTGCAATTTGGTGAATGTTAACCTTCATTGACAATTCCAGCCATTTTAGGGGACAACATAAAATTTCAGAAATTTCTGCAACCTTGTAGGAAGTCACACTTCAACTAATTAAATAATTTTATAATATTTTGCTGATTTGTTTCTGGAAAAGGTAATGCACCTTTATAACATCTTGGTAAACAATGTAAACACACTTTGTGACGTGCTCATTTCTTACATTAAGACTGCACTCTTATGGACAGTTACCTGGGACTATTAACCATTGAACTGAATGGGACTGACTTTCAGAGTAGATGCATATTGGATTGTGACATAATGCATTCCAAGAAGCACCACTCCAGGAAAACAACAAAATGCATCCTCACTGCAATCATTTATGAGTCAGTGTCAATACATATCATACAAAAAGCAAGATTCAATGAAAATTTTCATTATATAAACAGCTGATTGAGAAACAATAGGACTACAGAGCTGGATGGTTGCCTATGTTACAAATAAAACAGGAACCAAGAATATATATTAATTAAGAACAGTTACTGATAAAATAATGACTTGTTTTATCATGTATTATTTGTGTTAGCTGTGTGGAACACATTCATAAAAATAAAATGGACTGGATTGAACTATATGGTAGCACTGCAGTAAAACCACTGCCCCCTTTTTAAATCCTAGTGTCAGACCACTGTCCCAACTCAATACATACCATAGTAGATACATTTTTTCCCCCTAAGGTTCTTGGTTGCTTCCATTATTTCGCTTTCTTAGCTGCTCCCTGTGATTCAGCTCAGGCTTCAGCAAAATAATATAGCATTTGGGAGAGAAGATACAGCCTAGTAACCCAGCACTGGAAGCTAAAATAGAGAAGATCTCCACAGCCACCATGTATTTGCCTTTGGTGCTCAGGTACGTTGGTACAAATGACACCCAAACACTGCAGAACACTAGCATACTAAAAGTGATGAACTTGGCTTCATTAAAACTATCTGGCAACTTCCTGGCTAGGAAAGCCACAGTGAAGCTTATAACAGACAGAAGTCCCATATAGCCCATGACAATGTAAAACATGTTGACATAGCCTTCATTACATTTTATGATGATCTTTCCTGCTAGTGACTGCATGTCAACATCTGGAAAGGGGGGAGAGATTCCTAGCCACACTGCACAAATGACTCCTTGAACAAGGGAGCAGGAAAGAACAATTGAACCTGTCATTGTTTTCCCCACCCATTTCCTCATGCTGGATCCTGGCTTGGTGGCCTTGAAAGCCAAAACCACAATGATGGTTTTGGCCAACACAGAAGAAACAGCCACTGTGAAGATGATGCCAAAAGCTGATTGTTGTAGAAGACAGGTCACCTTCTTTGGTTTTCCGAGAAATAAGAAAGAACAGAGAAAGCAAAGCAGGAGAGAGATCAGAAGAGTATAGGTGACATCCCGGTTGTTGGCTTTGACTATGGGGGTCTCTTTGTGCTTAATAAAAGTTCCTAGCACCAAAACTGTGATCAGGGAAAGCATAGCTGAGAGTGAAGCTAAACTAATCCCTAATGGTTCTTCATATGACAGAAAGCTCACAGCTCTGGGAATGCATCGATCTTGGCCTTTGCTTGGGTACTGATTTTCTGGGCATCTGAAACAATTGTCCATGTCTGGGGGGTAGAAAAATATTTTAGTGCCAACTCATGAAAGACCTTTGGGGAAAATATCACAATTACTTCTGAGGTGGATTTGCTGCTCGCAGAGAGTTCTAGCTTTTCATTCCATGTACAGAATTGGTTATGTGAGAAGACATTTTTATATTAAACATAGAATCATAGAATTTTAAAGTTGAAATGGACCCAAGGGTCATCTAGTCCAACCCCCTGTAATACAAAAATATTTTGCCCAATGTGGGGCTCAAACCCACAATTTGAAGATTGGGGACTCATCTATACAGTTGCAGATAAAATGTTTTAAATGTGTTGTAAAGTGCAATATACACATGGGACACTAAATGGCGACAGTGAGCTATGCTAAATTTAATTTATTTTTCAAAACTTTTTTTTAAAAAAAAATATTTTCACAACGTTTTTTATATGTGTATATATTCTACCTAAGAGTCTTATGCTCTACCAACCTATAGTCCAGAAAGCTTATGAATAACAGTATGTACTGATTATTATTATCATTCTTAGAAGTGATTGAATAATATTATTTTTATGCTAGTTCTTTATACTGATTAATGCACATTTAACCCTTTACTTTGTGTTTTAGCAAATCCTCAAGTGCATTTTTGTCTTTCATGTATTGAATGCTGCCTTGAGCAAGAACAGCAACTCTAAAATAAATAAATAAATAAATTAGTCTGCTGCTAGGTTTTTTGCTATAGTTTTTAATTTTCTTTACACACTCTTATTTAATTAATTTGAGTTATTACTGTGGTTTTAATTGCTGCAATCCATTCTGAGATGGATTTAGGGCAGGCTAAAAATATTCTGCAATAAATAAGTAAATAAATACATAGGGTGACAACACACACATAATTCTGCATGTATTCATTGTTGCAGGACATTCTAAGCAGGGTTTCTAAGGTATTTGTAGAATGCAGATAGAAGCAGTTGCAGTGTTTGCCATTTATGGATTATAAGCTGGAGACACTCATGACAATTTGCCTTGTTTTCATTATGTTGGAGTGATTTCTCTTTCTACACACATTGACAATATACCGTATTTTTCGCTCTATAAGACGCATCAGACCACAAGACGCACCTAGTTTTTGGAGGAGGAAAACAAGAGAAAAAAAATTCTGAATCTCAGAAGCCAGAACAGCAAGAGGGATCGCTGCGCAGTGAAAGCAGCAATCGCTCTTGCTGTTCTGGCTTCTGGGATAGCTGTGCAGCCTGCATTCACTCTATAAGAGGCACACACATTTCCCCTTACTTTTTAGGAAGGAAAAAAGTGAGTCTTATAGAGCAAAAAATATGGTAGTCTGTGACGGCAATACATGATTCTTGACTAATTGTCTGGGTTGGTCAATTACAGTTAATCATGGAATTCTAGATTTCCCAATAATATTGTCAGATAAAGTCTGATTCACACATCAACGTACCACATGAATTCTCTTATCATTTGATGACCTACAGATAAATGTGTAAAATGCTTTCATTGACAAAGACTGCATTTGAAGCAAGTACTCAGATTGATGAACCAGTTTCGAGGTGGAGTAAACTTGTTGTAACACCTTGGAAAGATGGCACAAACTTAACACCCTCACCAAGTACTTACAACCATTCAATGGTCTGTTAGATAAATTGGTGGTATGTGCAGCAAATGTTGGTACCACTAACCCTTTTGGTTTGAAATCTCTCCATCTGGGCATGGAACACAATCATAGCAACAAAACTTCACCCCTTCTCTCTTCTTCTTCTGATAACCAGGGTGGCAGGAGTCACAACACAAAGAAATAGGCAGCACCTATCAGCAAAGCAAGGAATATGATGGAATCAATGAGAGGAAAATAATCACCTTTTTTTAAAAAAACCAAAATGAGTAAGCTGTTGACTCAGAAAAATCAAATTATATTGAACATTATTACATAGTACACTACTGAGCCCAATAGTTATGTTTCCAGAGAAGATAAATTACTTGTTTTAGTGCATTATTGTATAGAAACAGGCATGACTTTAGATGCTAGAAAGACAAGATTTGGCCCTTAAATATGTTTTATTATACGTATCCACAGTCTTGCCAAATACAAGGCAATTATTGTGACTAGACTGAGGGATAAAGAGTTGAGACAAATGAAATGGGTTAAAATGGGGCTACATTTTATTACTAATATGAGAAGTGCATAACCTAAAACCTCAACCTTTGGTCAAATATCTTGACAATGGCAAAGGGTATAGTATAGAACTGGAGTCTTATCACTCCCTTCTGGTGAGTAGAGAGGCCTTCTTGTTCCTGGTGCCCCATGACTCTGGGCACCTGCATCTTAAGAATGTTACATATCCAGCATATGGACCCATAACCTAGAGTAGCTGTCTTCCAGAAACATTCTTCACCTTCAAAGGTGCCAAATGGTGTTCATCTATTCCCTTTTCTCTCATTAACTTCTCCAGCACCTTCCAAACACATCAACACATTTCTCTGCATCTACCGCTAAACCCCTATCCTAGCATCCAGTATATTGGGGGGGGGGGATGCACAACTTAGCCAACTTGTGGTCCTAAAGTAACTGGAAATCCTGCACTGGATAAAGGGGTAGACTGGGCAGGTGTAGGAAATGGCAATAGAGGCCTACAGAGATGTGGTATATGTTGGGATTTGTGTGCTCACCAGCTGCGTGATAGCAGCACATTGTTTACATCATGTGATACTTCTGATGTTACTGAGCGTGAGACAGGATGTCCTACACTGTTCTCAGGGTTGTGTTCTCAGTGTAACTTGAGACCTTCCTGTGGTTGCTGCAAAGGAGGAAGGAGTGAGTTGTACGGAGGCTGCTGAGAGAGCAGACATGATTTGTACTAGCTCCATGTACAGTGTACAGTCTGTGAATAAAGTAGGATGTTAGACTACTTTCAGACTGTTTCTTTCTTCTGCTGAGATGCAAGGGGAAAGTGAGTGTGCAACTCTCAAAAGGGAGGTGTCGCTTATCACCGGTCTCCCTGGACTGACCGAAGACCAGCCAGGGGCAGACCACCAGAGAGAGGCCTCAGAGCCTGGGAAGAGGAGTCAGCCTTTCCCAAGGGGGCCACTCACCAACAGTATAGACCTATAGACCCATGACCATGCTCCCAGATGCCAGTGTGTGTGCATTTCCCTCATCTCCCTCATCTCTGTATTTGGCTCACCACAGCAGAACTTCCAGATGCCCCATTTTCTGACTGGAGGAAACAACTGTTTCCATGCAGAGATTGATATATTCAGCTTTCTTTCTTTTTTTTTACACCTCTCCTTAGTTTCTAAGAAGGGATGTGAGTGGCACTGTGGTCTAAACCACTGAGCCTCTTGGGCTTGCTGATCAAAAGGTCAGCAATTCGAATCTTCACAATGGGGTGAGCTCCTGTTGCTCAGTCCCAGCTCCTGCCAACCTAGGAGTTCAAAATATGCCAAAAAGTGCAAGTAGATAAATAGGTATGGCTCCTGCGGAAAGGTAAACAGTGTTTCCCTGCACTGCTCTGGTTTCGGTGTTCCATTGCACCAGAAGCGGCTTAGTCATGCTGGCCACATGACCTGGAAAAAAAACTGTCTGCGGAGTGGACAAACGCCAGCTCCCTTGGCCTGTAAAGCGAAATGAGCGCTACAACCTCAGAGTTGTTTGTGACTGGACTTAACTGTCAGGGGCCCTTTACCTTTACCTTTTTTTGTTTCTGGATGCAGTAAAAGGCACTGGATTTATCAAGACAAATTATCATCCATTACATGGATCTTGTTATTCAACAAAGGATAGTCTCAAACATTGGCACACCCATATGGAGAATGGAAAGTAGCTCCCCAAAGCACCTCAAAACTCATACCTGGTTAAAGCTTCCATGCCACACAATTATATCTTCATTGATGACAAGTTTATCTTCCATTGGAGCTTTGTGTTCAAACTTTCCAATTTTCACTCTAAGGAATGAGTTATTTGGGGAAATCACTAGGTTCACTATGTCAAGGTCAGCTTCCATTTCCTTTTTATCATTAAAGGACACAATTTCTTCTGCAGAATTATTAAACACAACGCCTTGAAGAAATGGGTGGAGCTAGTTGAAATGGGTAAAAATGAAACAAAGGGGTAATAAACTATATGTTTGGTGTCTTTGCATTAAAGAAACTTTATACAGAGCCTCTAAGAGGATGAAAGCAAGAATATTCCAAACAACAAAAAACTTGAATCCTATTACCCTAAACCTTAGTAAAAGCAGCAGCAACACAAGACCAAAATAAAAAGACACATATTATCTCAACTAGTCTAAAACAGTGGTGGACAACATTCAACTTTGACTGCAATGACTCTAGTTGGGTGTTAGAGTCCAACAGCACTCAGAGGGGCACAGGTTTCCCATCCTTGTTCTATAAGGTGACTCTAAAATATATGAGCAAATTAAAATGTATTTTAGTACAAGAAGAAAAATAAAGTGGGTGGCAGGTGAAGCTTCCTGAATGAGCAATCTTCAGCTATGGAGCAAGAATGGAAAAGGCCATTTGGAATATTTTTGAAACCTCCATGCTGGGTTTTACAATGTTTTTATTGATTACAGTTGTTTGAAGTTTTATGTAAGTGCAGCCTAAACAACAGCAACAGCTGTTCTGCAATAGCGGAAGATGGGAAATGTACACTTATTACTTGAACTTATATACTCTTTCTCCCCAAGTGGTGCTAAGTTTCTAGTAAAGGTCATTGGGGTGGTGCAGGTTGGGTGGCATGGTTTGCAAGTGCTGCTGCTGCTTACCCAGGTGGAAAAGGGGAGGAGCAAGGCGAGAGGAGCTCAACATGATGCAAGCATGGTGGCAGGAGTGTTGGATTGGCACTGTGCACACATAACATTAATCTCACCATGCCTCGAGCCTCCCCATCTTAGTATGTAGCAGTGGAACTTGCTGTATGGAAGCCAAGTGAGCAACACCTCTTCATCTCCACTGACCACTACCGGCACTTTCCTATGTTTAAGCATAATATTGGAGTATATACTTTATAATGGAATTACAGGAAGACAAAATGGGAAACCATAACAGTTTATCAAAAAATAATGTGCACACCACCATTTCACCAGTTATTCACAGATCAACAGGATATTGGATGTTTGATATTATCTCACTTTGTATTGAGATTTTCTTGATAACAAATGGTTGTCTCCAATTAAGCTTTACACAGAGTAGACCTATTGAAATGAATGTACCTAAACTAGTCATAAACATAGTCATAGGGATGTGGGTGGTGGTGTGGTCTAAACCACTGAGTTTCTTGGGCTTGCCGATCAGGTTGGCGGTTCGAATCCCTGTGACGGAGTGAGCTCCCGTTGCTCGGTCCCAGCTCCTGCCAACCTAGCAGTTCAAAAGCATGCCCAAAAGTGCAAGTAGATAAATAGGAACTGCTCCAGCAGGAAGGTAAACAGTGTTTCCGTGTGCTGGTTTCTGTGTTCTGTTGCGCCAGAAACAGCTTAGTCATGCTGGCCACATGACCCGGAAAAACTGTCTGCGGACAAACGCTGGCTTCCTCGGCCAGTAAAGCAAGATGAGCACCGCAACCCCAAAGTCAACTGTTACTGGACTTAACTGTCAGGGGTCCCTTTACCTTTACCTTTATCTTTACCTTTACCTTTACCTTTAAACTAGTCATGTCTATTAATTTGAATGGGTCTACTCTGCATAGGATTATCACTGAATGCAACCAGCAGTAAATTCATTGTAGAAATGCTACCTCCCAAGCCCCAAAATCTTGAAGACTTCTCTTCTTTCTTTTTATCCTGTGAATGGATCTAGATGAATACATTGCATGGAAAGAATGCACCACAGCATAAACAGCATTATAGATGCTGTAGCTGTGGCCAGTCACAGCTATTTCAAAGAGAGATCCAGGAAGACTTTCTAGCCTTTCCTCCCCTGTACATTCACTACCATCCTCCATCAGATTCTGGGAATTTGGAAATGAGCAGCCAAATATTTGCTCACAGAAGTCCTTGAAAAAGCTGTTTTCTTGTGTCCTGCAAAGTTTTATATTCTGAAGAAATTCCTTAAAGCTTGGAAGCTCGTGTGAGTGCGCTGTGAACAAAATAGCACCTTGGAACACTTGCAAATTTGCTTGGGCTTGAATGCTTGTTAATGCAACATCGATCTGGGCTGTCATGATCCACAGCTTTCTCCAAGACATCATATTTTCTTTATATACAAGATCTGCTATAAGAATTAACCATGAAATGATCATAGTTTCTCCATAGATAATCAATGTATTAGCTGTGCTATTTGTCAAACGTTGGTTAATATTGAAGGCCATAGTGTTCATTTGGTTTCCTGTATGCCAAGATGCTTGCTTTGGAATTCTTTCTGCAAAGGCTGAACAGATGCCATTCTGAGAAAGCATTGGTTCCAACACCTGCAAGAACTGTTCTCCACTATCATCATTCACAGCAAATAGCCCAACCCACATCCATCCAAAATGCTGAAGTAATCGGAGAATCCCCAGGTACTGATGAGATTCATTTGGAATCATGCGGTAAAAGGAAGATAGTTGTGTTGTATCACTTTTCCCTGGGGCAAAGGAGCCATATGTGAGCTATAAAAATTTTTTAAACTGTTCTTATTTCAGTGGTGCCTTTGTGATGGAAAACCTGTCAGTTTCAATTTCTAATTTTTCCACTTTTAATATCAGTTCTTCACATTTCCACACCAGATTTTTTTAAAAAATAGTCTGCATGAAAATTCATCAGCAATTTAGTGACTTCTCTAATATGCACATTTTTGTATGCAATGTTGCCTAATATATCCAATTTTTTAAAAGCAAATTCCCTTTAATTACATAATCATTTTTGTAAGCAACTTTCAGTAATATATGCATTTGTATGTGTGCACTTTGCTCTAGCATAGGCATATTTGAACACATTACTTTGCTGAAAAACTGCATTGCAAAACTTGCAGATGTGCAAATTTCAAAAGATGACTGTGTTTCAGTTTGCATATGGTTTCAGAAAGTGCAGATTAGGTAAATTTGCTGTTAAATACAAATCAACAAATTTTCTCCCCCATCACGAGCCATGCATTAGTAGAGATGTGCATGGGACTGCTTTGAATGTAAAAGAATTTCCATAAAAACAATGCACTATCACTGTAAAATAAAGCAACTTGAAATAACAGCAGCTATTGCAATAGCATACAAGCAGACTGTGGGGTACAATTTATGGGGGGGGGGGTAAGAAGGAAGACTTCCAAGATGTCAGATTCTATTCCAAGGCACCTGTTTTCCTAGTCTGTCTGAAGACATGCCTCATCAGGATATGTTCTATAATCATCACACAATATTTTGTTTTTCTGTGAACCATGCCTCTCTTTCTGTATGATCTTTTAAAGTCCCCCAATCTCCATGCACAAATCCTACCTGTGGAATCTTGTAGAGACCTAATATGTCTGATATGTGAAAGGAGATGTCTGAGCCAAGGCCACCAATGACAGCCATCAGGTTTTTTGGCAAATCACACCTGTAGTTGGGGGGAAATCTACGCAAATTGAAAAGCAGGTCCAGAGTGGTACGATAGGTCATCATCAGGCTGTAATAGCTGTCATAGATGTGGAAACCAAGTGTGATATTATGCAAGATCTTTGGATTCTCATTGATCTCATTCACAGCAAACGCCAAGGCTAGGATGTGCTGGTATAACTTTGCCACCACTCTGCAAATGGAGTTACATTCTCTTTCACAAGAGGATTCTACAATTCATATGAATCACTTTCGCACTGCGATGGCCCACACTACATTTCATTAAGACAAGTCTATACACACAAATGTCATAAATTTGTTAGAGTTAAATGGGAGGGGAGTAAACGTCAGAGAAAAACCAAAATGGTGATCAGAGGAAGAAAGATCAAATGATAACAAGATGGATGGTAGAGCAGTGCAACACTGAGAGAATTGGTGAAGTACAACTTAAAAGCTGCATTCAATTATTTAGTCGCAATGAATGTATGGTGCTTTCTTTTATGAATCAGAGCTTTGGTTTGCCTTCTCTACCTAGAGGTGATCCTCCAAGGTGTTAGAAAATGATTTCTGTGAGCTTTCAAGTGGTGCTGCCTAGGATTGTACCTTTTATATGCAAACAATGTGCATCGTCAGTGACTATTTCCAATCCACCCACCATGGAAATGCCCTGAGAGAGAGCTCTCCTCTACTCAACCAGATATATATGGTGATTTATTTGGCTTTCTATTGACTTGCTGCTTTAAACAACTACAATGAATACTGTGTCCACTATTAGTTTGTGCTCTATTTAAAAGAAAATGCATAAAAATATACTTTTCTGAAGTAAATTATACTATACTGTCATTCCTAGCGAGGGCCATTTAAGGGAGAAGGAAAAACGAACAAAATACTTCTCATCTTTTTCTACTTAAGCTAGTCTCCTGATCTGACACCCATCAGTGTTTTCAAACATCTTTTTCATGTTTATCCAAAGTGAAGAAAAATCTGGATTTGCACCAGCCTGTCTCCCTATTAGTATAAGGGAATCCATATGATGACCTCCACATCTAAGTGCTGTCCCAGACCTTTCCCTCTTTTACTGTGGGTCTTTAAAATCCTTGCAAAGTGCAAAATGTTCGAGATAAACACAGAGACATGGACATTTAATGGAAGGAAATATCCACAATTTTGTTCTGGTGTGGACAAGTGCTTAGTTTCTTTCCTTTTGAAATCTAAGTTCACTACTTTCTATATAACTTATTCCATCAGCTTTGCTATCTTCATGTCTGATTTTCCTCATGTCCACATATCCTTGCAGGCAACATTTTCAAACATGAGGCTTTCTGTTTACTTATTTATTTAGGCTTTAATTTCTGATATTCTTTTTAGAGTTATGGTACCTTATAAATATTATGCCTGCCTATATGCAAATGTGGTGTATGTAAAGAAAACATGACCCTCTGATTCCAAGACAGGAAGAATTTTTCATCAAGGGAGGAGGAAATGTGGATATACTGTGAAGATGTGAGGACAACAGAAGAATTAAAAAGTCAGTGATTGAGAAAGATAGGAGCCCTCTTTGGGCATTCAGGCTAGACACATAAGCACAAAAGTATGTTGGTGTGTGAACAAGGTGTCCCTTCTCCAAAGGAGGCTGGGTGTGCAACCACTTCAGCACTGACTTATATATTTAGCATGATGATCTGAAGGGGGCTTGCAAGTATGTTTTCCTGAAAAGTAAAAGTAAGGGATCTTGATCCCAAAGAGGCTTTCAAATATATAAGACAAACATGCTAACAGGCCCACATTGGACCTTTTCATAATATACATGGTGGTCAGGAAAGGAGGTTGTGTGCATTCCCTGTCCCTCTAAACTCATTTGCTGCAATTCACCCCATACATACATTGTTTGAGAAGTCTATTTCTTGCATTACTCACACTTGAACATCAAACTCATCCTGGGAAGGGTGTTTGCTGAAGAGAACATCTGAAGAAATGTAAATTATCTGAGAAGCAATTCCACCAATGAGAAGGCTACCTGATTGATACCACTCATGTGGAATATGGAGAGGATCGTTTATATGGCACTTCATGGTATCAACATTGAATATCATGTGAGATAGCAGAAGCAGCAACACCACTGGTCTCACCATTTTGACAGCAAGGCTTGTCTCTAGACACAAACTCTCCTGTGTCCTTCTATAGCAGCAGCTTGTTACATGGAACAGGCTACAGTTTATGATGGCTTATTCTGTCAATAGGCTTCCTGAAGATAATTTCTCCCCCCATTGGTAACAGAATACTAGTACTTGAATTGTCATGTCTCAACTATAACATAAAAAAGACAGACAGACACTCTGTTCTCAGTTTGTTCTCAAACAAAACAAAAACAAAAACAGAGAGAGCCCGGAGCACAACTCCTAGATCTCAATGGTATAGGAGTTTTTATAGGCTTTCTTGTCGATTTTTCTTCTGGAAAGCCACAGGAGATGAAAAGTAATGATAATGATTAGTGACTGTTAATTATAGGGGAGATAACAAACTGTCAGGAGTCCAGGTTCCCAGCTTGATAACACAGTAAGCACAGGATTTATTGCAAAAAAAAATAAAAATCAACAGATAGCTCCGGACAGCTCTAACAAAGCCTCCAGCATCATTACTCAAGATGACCCTTCTAAAGAGTCCTTCTGAGATCTACAGAAGATATTGAACTTACGACTCTCATGTCTCTTGTTTTGCTTCCTGTCTAACAACCCTCCCATTCACCAGCTTTTTGGACTAATTGTCTTAGCTCCAACCTCTTCCTGTTCCGACAAACTATCTCCTTGCCTGTTTGCGCCTAACTGATCTTCCAGAGAGCTTTGACTATGTTCTGGCTCGCTCTCCGTTGTTCCCTTGGCAATCGGCATTCCAATGCCTGTGGGAGTTGCACTGGGCACTGTTCAGCCTGCTGCAGATCTAACTCTCTCTGTTCTGCAGCAGGCTGTGGAGTTTCACTAGGAGCTGCCTCATTCCTGACACAAACTCTGCAAAGGATGGGGTCTGAGTGACACCACTGCTAGAAAGCTCTCCCACTGCTTCCCACTGCTACCCTTTCAATTATATGAGAATTATGAATGTATGCCTCCCTCCCCCCAGTCTTTCACTTGTCCCACTGCTTTTCCCTGGGAAAACCCGAGCTTTACTGCTGAATCAGAGCAAACATTATTTGGGTTTTCCATAGATTGACATTTTATCTGTTTTAGTGTCAAGGAGCAGGTTTTCACATGGAAAGTGGCAAGGCAAACAGAAAACTGCACAGGCCATGCTTAGAAAGCAAAGGACAAGTGGAAAACCACTTGAACTCATGCTTCCTAGGCACGGGACAGGTGGAAGTGTGGACAAGTGATAGGTCTCAATACAAGCCTTAGTCCATACTGAATAGTGTTCTCGAAACTCATGAATTTGACCAAACTGTGGGAGGCAAGACAGGAGTGCCTGGCGTGCTCTGGTCTGTGGGGTCACGAGAGTTAGACACAACTAAATGACTAAATGACAACAAGATAGTGGTCATCATGATACCTTATGTTGAATCATTCTTTGGTGTAATAGATGGTAGACTTTTCACAGAGCTGAGATTGCCTCAAGCTCCATGTCAAGTGTTCACTGAGTGACAAACCCAGGTTTGCTAAAGCAAATCAAAACAGAAAAAAAGACCCTGGCTATTCAAACAAAAAAAATAAAATAGAAGGGACTTGTTAAATAAACTGCAAATAATAAATATGTTATCATTCAGCCTATTTATTGATGAAACCTGGTGGTTACATTGCCAATGAATATTTAATATTTGCAATATTTAATACAAACAATTCATAAGAAAAAATGCTGTGCCTTCTCATAAGTGAAAGAAAAAAACAAAAATCAGGGAACCAGAAAAGTACAAATTTAACATAGTGGTATGAATGAGAAGGACGAAGTCAACACAGTACAGGAAATATTCTCAATGTTATTCAGGAGATTTCTATGAACACCTGCAATGTCAGCTGCATTATGCTTCATTAAACGATTAATATCATTTGCAATAATTTGGATATTCAAATATGGGACTAATGCTTATAAACGACTTCTGTTTCCTTCTGCCATGTTGTTTGAGTTAAAGAAAGGTCAACATATACCACGGATGCATATCATAGTATCCCTGCAGACTGGGGAAAAAACAGAGGGGGAAAGCCCACAAATGTATCCAAAATGAATCTCTGCTACTTGAACTAAGATTAAAAAAATACCTACTGCCTTCTCCAATTCAGTGGCATACTGCCTTTAAGACTTTTTAAAGAAATGTAAGTTGTTTCCTTCACCACATTTAGTGTACATTCATTCCATAGGTTAACTATATACTGTATGGTCCAGAAGGAGTTCTGGTATGCATCCTTTTAGGGAGCACTCTTATAGCAACATCCACCTGCATGAGTCATGTTAGGATCCCACAGATCTCCAGATGAGCCAGGAGGCTCTTTGTGCATCTATGTTATTACATCATAATTCCCTATCCTCTGCTGATCCACAGATATGCTGGTTGTGTCCTCCATCCTGGCTAATCCAGGCTAAACCTAACAGCCTAAGCCAAGCCCTGTGTATCTTAAGCTGGTGTAAGTACCCAAAACGAGTGGCTGGGGAAACCCAGCCAGATGGGCAGTGTATAAATAATAAATTATTATTATTATTATTATTATTATTATTATTATTATTATTATTATTATTATCAGGATGGGGGTTGCAGACTAGAGATAAAGGACTTTGGTTGGAATGTAAGTATGGTCAGCTCAGTCACGTGACCTGATAGCCCAACATAAACTAAGCCAGCAAAAATGATGCTGTGACTCAAACACTATTTTAATGGCCTATTTTCCCTCTGCTAGGCTTATGTCATCTAAACCAGCATTAGCTGTGCTCCTGAACAGCATTTGGATCTGACGTATTTTATGCTGACTTAGCATATGTTGGGTTTGCTTTATTTCAGTTTCTTTTGCTTAGGATGTTCCCCTTAAAGTACAAACTCAGTTTTTCATTTGGCCTTTCCAGATGTATTGTTTACAAAAATGTGCCTGTGTTCAGTTATGCAATGAGACTTTTAATTTTTTTAGGTATTAGCCACACTGCGTTCTGTATGTCCTTGTTTCTGAAGCTGTAAATGATGGGATTCAGAACCGGTGGCAACACTGTATACAATACAGCAGAAACCAAGTCCACAGCAGGGGAGGAAAGTGATTTAGGTCTCAAGGTTGAAAACACAGCTGTGATCATAAATAAAGAAAAGACTGTCAGGTGGGGAGTGCAGGTAGAGAAAGCTTTATACCTGCCTTGAGCTGATGGAATCCTCAGCACAACTGAGAAGATGAAGCCATAAGAAACAAAGATGAACACAATACAAAAGGAGGCCACAATGAGCCCAATGACAAATGGCAAAACCTCACTAACTTTAGTATCGCTGCAAGAAATCCTTTGTAACTGAGGCAAATCACAGAAAAACTGCCCAATAACATTGGAGTGGCAGAAGCTTAATCTAAACGTGACCGTGGTTTCCAATATTGCATTAACCATGCTGCTCAGCCAGGAAGCAGCTGCCATTTGGATGCAGGCCTCCCAGTTCATGATTAGACTATATTGAAGTGGGTAGCAGATTGCTATGTAGCGGTCGTAAGCCATGACTGTGAGCAAGGCAATCTCAGTTCCAGCAAATGTGATCACTAAGAAGACCTGTGTGACACATCCAGCGAAAGAAATCAGTTTGTTGTTTGTCAGTGAAATGGCTATGGATTTGGGTACAGTAGTAGAGATATAGCAAACATCTAAAAATGACAAGCTTGTCAAAAAGAAATACATGGGGCTGTGTAGGTGGTGGTCTAAGGCCACAGTAGTCACGATGAGAAAATTCCCCACTAAAGCTGTTAAGTAAATGAAGAGGAACCCCACAGAATGCAAAACCTGCACATCACGATCATCAGAAAATGCCATAAGAAGGAACTCTGTTGCAGTAGTTTGGTTGTTCATTTAATTTCTTTCTGATATTCTGCGGAGTGAACAGTAAACTTGTTTAAGATGGAGATTCTGCAAAGGGGAAGCATTTGTTCATGATTATAGAATCATAGTGTGCATATTGAAGTTCAATTGTCATTTTTATTGCCCTTAGAAATATCAAACATAATTTAACAATTTTGAGTAAAACAGGTGACATAATATTATGGAATGTAAGTTATTATTTGAGCTACCAAAAAAAGAAAAAAGAAAAAGAAAAAAACCCTACAAACTTTAAGAGAGAGCCCAATTTGAGAAGAGCGTTTACCATGGCCCGTTTCCATTCTATACCCACAGCCTTCTTGCAGGGGATTTACTTTAAGACCCCCATTACTCAGCGTCTATGTCCATGCACAATGAATGAAGTAGAGGACTTCATACACTTCTTTTTCTACTGCCCTATTTATGAGCTAATAAGAACTAAGCTCCTCCTCTTGATCCCGCCCACCATCACATCTAAGGAAGACTGTTTGAAATCGCTTCTTGTGGACGCAAATCCCCAAACTTCACGTGGGGTGGCAATCTTTATAGTGCAGGCTTTGAAACTCAGGGCTACACCGACTGGGTAGTGTGTCCCAGACCTGGACCTGTTTTAATTCTTTGTATTTCCTTTTTAACCTAATGTGCCGAGCCTATTTTGGGGCCATTATATGTTTATATACATCTGCATTTTAGATTCCCGGTGCTGGCAACTAAATTTTTACATTGTTGTTTTAGGGTAATTTAAATGTCACAATGCCAGTAATAGTGTTTGAATTTTGTTAGGTTGCTTCTCTCTAGCATTTCTGTCTTATCCTGCTATGGCTGTATGCTAATGCAATAATGACCGCTCCCCGCTTAAAACGGGGGGCGCCCTTTGCGTGGACGCGTGCAGCCCCTGGATCTCGAGCGGCTCCAATAGCTTAGGCTTGGCCTTGCCTTCCCTCAGGTGGGGTACCTGGAGGTCTCCGCCTACCTCAGTCATTTGCCCAATCCCACCTGGGGGAAGCGTTGCCAAGGAGAGCAGTCCAGGTAGGGCAGGGATTACCTGCCCACACAATAGAGGGAGGATCTTACCTGGGAATCCTCACTTGGCTCCAGAGCTTCTCCCACCCTACCCACCCTCAGTTAATGTCTTATTTTGAAGGTTAACTTTTCTTCACAGGTTTCGCAGGTTAACTTTTCTTCACAGGTATGCGGGCGCTGCTACGTAAGGTCGCTGTTAAAGGGCCGGAAAGGAATTTCCCTGCATTGGCAGGTTTCGCCTTTCCCGTAGCAAAACGTCACAACTTTGGCAGTATCAGGCCTTGGGCGGAATCCTTTAGTCCATCTTCCTCTTTGCGGCGGCGATACCAGGGTTCCCCATTAAAGGGGTTTCTGAAGGGAGGCTTTGGCCGTGCGCCGAAAGGTTGTCATTGCTCTCCCCTGCGGCGGCGGCGTAACGGGGGCGGCTGTCTCTGCTTGAACATATGTTCTCCAGAGCCGGCCCATCCCCCCCACACACACTGGATAACCCTGATGCTCCCTAGATCCCCGGCTGGGGACTGGGGAGGGAGAACGCCCAATGCCTGAGCCAAGGTCTACCCACATTTGAAATTCAATAAAGTTGTGCCCAATTTAATCCCATAGCACGTTGTCTCGAGTCGTTATTCCGCATGACGGGGGGACCGCGGGGGATCTGGGGACTCCGCCTGTCCACGCAAAGGTTTGATGATGATGATGATATCATACAGCAAAAGACCATAGAAGTGTGTGCAACCTACTCCACTCTGGATATTGTTGACAGCAGCTCTCATCCACTCCAGTGCTCATCCCCATTATATGAGATTATGTGGAAGACCACAAATTTTGCACTCTGCAGCAAAATATCAGCTACTATGCTAACAATGAAGCCACTAAGTGTTAATAACGTCTGGAATGGTTTATCAGTACTCACATGTTGTGGTCGAGAAGAAGGAAGGGGAAGACTCAGTAGCTTTGAATGTTACAATTGGATTAAAATGGATACAAATGAAAGCTTTTTAACCTATGAAAGCATTGGGTTAAAAAATAAAAATCTGATAACAGTTCAGACCATGGTTCTGTCTAGCTCATCTCCAATGATTAGCACCAGTGCTCCAGGGATTTAGACGAGAATCTTTCTCATGCTTTGCTGAAAATACCAGTTTGTGCTCCGTCACTAAATAGCAATCTCAACCCATTGCTGTTGAATGGGCCCAGTTCTTTTCATAAAGAAATCAAGGCACAGATGTTGAAAGCTTCAAAGTTCTTGTTATTTAAAGCTATATTTTGGTTCATCCACTCTTTCCTTTCACCACACATTTTCTTGGCACAGTTCTATGTGTCTGAGTCTGTGTGCCCCCCCTTTTTTTGCCCCACTGCTTTCCCCAGGAAAACTTGCCCTCTCATACTGTATCTAAACAAACAGCAATTATGGATTTCCATGGAATGTTGTTTGCTCTGATTCAGTGTCAAAGAGTGGGTTTTCGCGGGGAAAGAGTTGGAGCTGGAAAACCCAGGCTTGTGCCTACAAATGTAGAGCAAAGGTAAGTGTGGATGAACCCTTTTTTGTGTGAAGGTGTTTTAACTGCAACAACTTTGAAGCTAAAAATTAAGAGGCTTACTGCCATGAGCAAACAACTGGAATTCTCTTCGTCTAGAAGTGAAACATGCTCCAACATTGGTATGTTTTCATTGTTTATGGGAAATTCTTATTTTGTCCCCTACTGGTCAAATTAATAAATAAATAATCTGGTGCTTAAGGATATACCAGATTTATTTATTTTATGTTTACTTTATACTGCATAAACTGCTGTACAATTTTTAAAAAAAGTCAGAGTGATGTAAAAATAGACTAGGAAACATAATAGGTATCATAAAATAATGTTGAAAACATGAAACCAAATGGAATTAAAAGCTTCAGAAATAAAATGGAGTAATTTCAGAAAGCTTGGGAATTTTAGTTGTCTATTGACTGCAGTAAGCATCTTAACTGCTAACTGTAGCTACATTCTAACTGTAAATGTTATATGCTTCTTTTGTTAGGGAAAGAGGTATGATTGTTTAGGGTGCAAGCCACAAACTTTTGTAAAACTCATTTCCCATGGCTTATTCATAGCTGACTTACATGAGGCAATTAGATACAATTTATTATGCCAGGCTTGTTGTAAAAGACATTGATAGTTGAAAGCTGGGTGGATTCATGAATGAACATAGGGTTGATTCTGAAGGTGGTCAGGGTCTTTCCATCTTTAGCAAAGGATAGGAATTTGGGAGTCCGATATTGTATTGCTGTTTCACTTTGAAATAATCAGACTCCTCAAGAAACCTGGCTAAGTATCAAATCCTTCAAAACAGCTCTTTATGCTCAGTGAGTTGCCTTAAGGGACTTGATCAGTATCATGATGAGTGATAGCTGGACTATTCTCTTCCTGGCCACCAATGGGCAGCAACTAGGACAATTGATACTGCTGGCCAAGAAGGACAAAAGATTTGCATTTCATTTAAGAGAACGTCCATTTAAGCAACATCCATTAAAATGAAAGGGGTTCAGGTCAAAAAGATTTCTGGCCACATCAGAATGTTCCTGGCATAGCTGGGCTTTGGCAGTTTAGCTCCCACATAGGAAACTGCACACACCTCCTCCATGCCGGAAGGAGCACCGGAAATAGCGTTTGCACATGCATGCGTGCGTGCACTCTCACAATTGCACTCCGACCCACCACGGCATCTGTGGGACCGTGAACCGACCCAAGCCACAAAAACTTTGCCAACACCTGTGCTTAGATATAACCCAATCCCTTTGACTTCAGTGGGAGTTACTCCCAAGTAAACATGCATTTGTTTGCAGCCCAAGGTCTAATCTTATGCAGATTTACCTGGAAGTAAGCAGAATTGAAGACAGAGAGGCTTGTGTAGGAGTTAACCTGCAAAGGGTTGTGCTCTATATAAGGGGTGGAGAAGCTATGACCATTTATAATTTTTTGAACTGCAAGTGCCATCAGCCCTGATCATCGACCATCCTGACTGGAGTGATGAGAGGACCAGAGGTTCTCACTCACAACATATATTGTTTTTAATGTTACAATGAAAATCTCAATTTATGCCTAATGTGGGTACATGCTTATAAGCAAATTTATTTAATGCTTCTTATGCAAAAAATAAATCCTAAATCAGACTTGTGTACGTTAAATGTAAAGCTTGTGTGTGTGTGTGTGTGTGTGTGTGTGTGTGTGTGTGTATTTGTGATTTTCCTTTCCTGAAAGTTACAAATACAATTCAGTGCTGTTGTCATTCTTCAACAGGAGTGTGCAAACAAATTTTACATTTTTTCCCTATCAGAAAAAGCAAAGTGGTCATAACTTGAGAAATGCATTATCGTGATAGTGATGAAATATTATCAGATTAATACGAAAGTTTCAGACATGTTATACCATTGTTAGAAGTGAAAATTTGAACTTGCAGTGTTGTAACCAGACTTAGACATGCTTAGTGCAGATCTATTGCAATCAATGTGACAGTCATGGCTAACAAAAACGATTTCTTTTTAAATGGCTCTACTCTTAGCATCATTAAATTTTGATCAGACATTTGTTTCATTCTGGACATAATTTATTAAAATGCTCACCTCAATCTGAAGTTGATCCTCTTTGAAGATGGCAGTGCATGTATGCCTGAGACTAAATTTTATTTGCAGAAGCATGTGCTTTGAACAGCAGAATGTTTCATACCTGCTCCCAATAGAGGTCATAAAGTTGTGAATCACCAAGGTGATCCATAGCTTGCATCATGGAGTTGTACCTTGGAGATTTACAATGTCTTAACTTACAATCCTTTCTCTAATTCCACAAAAGAGGCAGAAGATGTAATATTTTCTTTTTTAAAAAGCCATTCACATCATGCTTAGGAGCTTTAACCATTTCACTCTCATTTTTAAGAATTATTTAGCTTACGTAACTCAGCTGTGAGAAAACAAAGTTGGACTTACTGTGAAATGTCCTTCTAGTCAGTGGAGTGTAGATCATAGAGGCAAGGGATGCTTCCTCCTGGAGGCAGATTCAAACAGTTTTTGCAAATAACTAGTGTTGGCTGGCCATATGCGGAGGGAAGCTTCTGCTAACTTACAATTCCTACCTAACTTGAACAAATAACCTGAACAGTGGCCTCCAAGTGCAACAAAAATTCCAGGATCAGCAAAACTCTTCAGCCATGACAGCTTCTCACTTGGTCATGGAGAGTCCTCAAATGGGAAGGAGATGTGAGGACTCCTTCTCAAAGCCTAGCAAGCACTTACTAGGCTTTGGGAAGAAGGAGGGTGGATTCTAGGGCCCTGTCAGAGCCCTCACACCTCCTTCCCAAAGGGCTTGTTGTTTGGTTTCATTGCCAGGTACTGGCTGGAAGGCAGTGGAAAACTCTGCCCATTGAGTGTCCTCCCCATGGGGCTCCATCTTGGCCAGGGAAGGAAGTATGGTCTTTTTCTGGCTTGCCACCATCCTTTCTTCTCTTTTTCCAAAACTATTTTGATTCTGCTCCACTCCTCCACTGATTAAGCAATAAGTATTCTGGACTAATCTGATTTCAAGGGGTACTTCCTATTATAAACAGTTGTTCTCAAAGTTTATTCTCCATAAAACACTTGAAAATGTGTGTAGGTCTTGGTAGACAACTCCCCCCCCCCAATGCTCTTATAGCAATTGTAATGTGCTGTGGTAAATGCTGTATGTTTTTAATTGTATTTTTATTCCTTTTATTTCTTATCTTCCATTCTATTATATTGCATTTTCAGTGCCATAGAATTCAGATGACAAGCATTCTTCTCAGAAACACTTTGGAGTACTTCAATGAAGCTCACAGACAACTAGTGGTCTGCACAACAGAGTTGAGGAACCCTGTTCTAAAATGAATCAATTTATTTAATACTGGCTTCTAAAGCAGCTTTCAATTAAATACACACAAACTCTCATTTTTCAGGCTCTGCTCCTTTCATTGTTCTTTACAATAAATGAATTGGCTAGAAAAAATAAACTAGTCCAAATAGCTTCAGTATTCTTCCAGCAATATTCTGCTCTCTACTATCAAATGACTATTCTTAGAATTATAATACACTCTGGCATCCTCCAATATGTTGCCAGTGACCTTGTAGAATAATTTAACAGTTACACAGCCCTACTAAATACAGCTGATGAATTCAAAAGCAAGTCATCAATCAATAGCCCTATCCCATTGAGACTCCCCACCAATCTGGTTATTAAAAAGTACCGTATATTACTCCTCTATATCTATTCTGATTGTGATCCCTTAATAAATTGGCATCTATTTATCAATGTGTCAAGATCACTTTTGAAGCTTTATAAAATAGAGTTCATCATCATAGCTTATATTGTATGTTATTATATTCTATTGTGAATTCTGGATGATAGGTTTTTCAAAGAAACAGGATTGCCTGGAGCTCTTTATCAAAAGACTTGTTTGCTTGTGTTTATGTTTACATATTTTATTGCATTTAATATAATATAATATAATATAATATAATATAATATAATATAATATAATATTTCCTTGAGTTTCCTTGAATTCAATACAGAAATAATATTCCTGACTGTTAAAGCAAAATAAGACACAAGAATCAAGGTAAACATACTATTTATCATAAATATGCCATAATTCAACCTCTTTATTGAAGGAACCTGGGCTCTATTGCCAATGAATACATTTGAAACATTTAACACAAACAATTCAGCAGAATAGTGTCTTTAAACCTAAATGTAGCATAATGATAGCCATTGATGAGTCTTGAGCATGACAGTCATTGATAATCCCATTCTCCAGCATTAATTCTAATTTCCATTTCCATTTTAAGACCTTCTAAATTGGTGGCCATCACCACATCCAGTGAATTCTACAGGCTACCTAAGTATTGTGTGACTGATCTTCCCACCAGAAATTCTAGATTGTAGCCAGTTTAATGAGCAATCTTACAGCAAGATCCACTTGGATGACTAGGGTTAGAACCTGCAATTGAGACAAGAGGTTCCTTGTGCAACTAAACCATGCCAGCATGACTACCCATCACCTGCTGTGCCAGAAGAATACTGGTTTATCCCTACCATTCTGGCTGAGCTGGGACCAGGTAATCTGAGCTGAGCATGGTGAATCATAAACCAACATAAAGCCTCAAAAGGGGGTGTTCTGGGACCATAGCTGGACAACAGATGTAGGACTTAGGATGGAGCCTAGCCATGGTCATCTGGATCATGTTACCTGGAAATTTGACATAAGTTTAGTAGGGAAAAAAGGATCATGTGAGACAAAAACAAGTTTTGCTCTGCCTGTCTTAAGCAGCAGTAGCACAGATTCTGAATGGACTTTGCATCTAATGTGGTTTACACCAGAATAGCTGAGACTGGGCTTGCTTAGTATAAGGTTTCCCAAAAAAATATCAAACTCAGTCACTTATTAAGTCCTTCCCAACATAATGTTTACGAAAATGTTGATGTGTTCAATTAGGCAATGAAGCTTTTTAATTTTGAAGGTATTAGTCACACTGCTTTCTGAATGTTTATTACAGCATCCAGACACTGATCCAACGCTTTCACTGTCCCTTCTGAGTCAGATGTTATAGAGAAGTAGAGCTGTGTATAATCAGTGAATGGGTGGCACCTTGTTTCAAAACTCCTAACGACCACACCAAACAGCTTGCATTAAATAGCACTGAGGAAAGACCAGTATCCTGTGGAATCCCATTGTACAAATGCCAGGGGATACGAGATTCATATTTCTACCAAACATATGAAATAATCATTAATGTTGTCAAATAAACTCATATTTAGTGGGAATGTGACATCCATGTGATTGTTTGCTAATATAAATCACAAACGCCCTGAAGCAGAAGCCAAGTTAGATGGTCCTTCAGATTTTTGGAAATGGTAATGAACATGACTGTTTTTAACCACAGATGCATAGAATAACAAGATGTATCACTTGCATCCAACATACATCCAAAACATTTCTCCAAAAACCTTTCAGAAAAGGAATTCTGAAATACAACAAAAGAAATTACAACATTCATGTAGTCATTATCACTTAATCCATTAATATGACAAAAAGCCTAGGAGTGTGATAAATAAATAAAAATGAGACGGGTCCTATTTTAAGCAGAAGAGAATATACCTAATATGAACATTTAGTTTCTCCATGTTTTTCAAATATCTGGAAATGATGAATCATGCAATGAGATGTTTCAGTTTTCTGGGTATTTTCCACACCGCCAGTTGGATGTCCTTGTTCCTGAGACTATAAATTATGGGATTAAGAACTGGTGGCAAAACTGTATATAATACAGCCGCAACCAAGTCCACAGTGGGGGAAGAAAGTGCTTTTGGCCTCATGTATGAAAACACACCTGTGGTGATGAATAAAGAAAAGACAGTCAGGTGAGGAGTACAGGTAGAAAAAGCTTTATATCTGCCTTGGGCAGATGGGATCCTCAGCACAGCAGAAAATATGTAGCCATAGGAAGTAAAGATGAAGGTAAAAAAGAAAGAGTCCGGAATAAACCCAAAGACAAAAATAAGAATTTGATTCACTTTTGTATCACTACAAGAAATCTTTTGCAATTGAGGAATGTCACAAAAATATTGCTCAATCATATTGGTTCCACAGAAATTTAGTATGAAAGTAAAACTGGTTTCCAGTACAGCATGGATCAGGCTGCCTATCCAGCAAGCAGCTGCCAATTGGATACAGGCATCCCGATTCATGATTAAGGTATATTGTAGTGGACGGCAGATTGCTACATAACGGTCATAAGCCATAACAGTGAGCAAGGCAAGCTCCCCACCAACAAATGTGACCACTAAGAAGACCTGTGTGACACATCCCGCAAAAGAAATCATGTTGTTGTTTGTCAATGAAATGGCGATGGATTTCGGCACAGTAGTGGAGATGGAGCAAACATCAAACAATGACAGGTTGGTTAAAAAGAAGTACATCGGGCTGTGAAGGTGGTGGTCTAGGGCCACAGCTGTGATGATGAGAGAATTTCCTAATAAGGCTGTTAAGTAAATGAAGAGAAATATTGCAGAATGCAAAATCTGCATATCACGGGTTTCGGAAAAACCCATCAGAAGGAACTCTGTTGGAGTAGATTGGTTAGCCATTTCTCTCATTTCCGTCATTCTGCAGATAGAAGTTAAATAGTTGTGAGTTAGTGGAGCTTACAAATTTTTGGACATTCTGTGTTTTTTTTAATATCATTTTAGATATTGTTCTAGTTCACAACTACATATCTAGCCACATCAACAACCAAGTATGCACACTATCAATTGTTGATGTATTCTTTCATCCTGATATGACATGAAGCCTAATGGGGATAGTATGTGCACTCACATGTTTTCAGCTATTATGATTTATCCACCCTCAAAGAATGGGGGAAAGGCAACAGAGACTGGGTACATACATATACTTTATAAGCCATATGTCATATGATGCAAACAGTGCAGTTTTTACAGAAATCTTCCAGTGTGCCATCAAATGTACATAAATCATTTTATGAAATATGTAACATTTGGAAAAGAGAGAGAGAGAGAGAGAGAGAGAGATATCACACTGAATTAACTAGATGGGGTAAAGGAACCACCATTCTAGAAAGTTGATTTGAAATTTCATATAAAACAAAACAAAAAAAGAAATCAGAGTTGAAATTTGGAAAAGATTGTATTATGTGTATTCTCAGTGAGGCTTGTCTATTTCTTACTAAATACTTTAGTAATGTAAAACATGGAAATGGAAGCTTTCTTCAAGTATATGGCAATTAAAAAATTGTCAGACCTTCAGGCAACATAATCTTTGGGCTGTGAACGCGGCAAACCTATGAGTACGTTTGCCGCTCACGCGTGTGCAGAAGTACTCTGCAGCGGCCAATGTGTGCACAAAAGCAGTCCTCCGGGTACAAAATCTTTGGGATATGGCTGGGCCTCCAGAATGGATCACGTTCGTAACCGGAGGTACCACTGTATTTCTAGAAACATGGCCCATGGAAACACCAAAAAATGGCTCTACTTGAATCCCTTCTCTTTCTTTAATCCCTTCTCTTGAATCCCTTCTCTTTCTTTAAGATGATCAATAAAGATTATACTCACCGCTGTTTCTCTCAGAAGATTAGAGTGCCAATGTGCTTGACGGTGATATTTATTTGAAGGTACATGGGTTGCCAGGAGGAGGTGATGTCATCCTCCTTTTCTGTGCTATTTCAGGATCTCTCTTGGGAGAACATACCAGTCCCATGATGCTGTGCAAAACAAATGTTGTCCATTTCCCTACTAGTTCCTTTAACATACATAAGCAGCTGTTGGATTAGTCCAGAAAGTGAAGGACACAAAGGGAGCTGAGGCGGAGAAAGATTCAACCTAGCCAGTCCAGTTCTGCCCCAGATACTCCTCAATATATGTGAAAAGGAAGACGATCAGGAGAAGAGTGATATCACATCAGAGTATTTTCACCCAATCTTTGTATGCTAAGGTTATCTCATTCATTCATTTCTACCACTGAAATGTACACAATGTGTAAAGTAAAAGAAGTGGCAATGTTTCATGGACAACAGAAATCTAAAGCATGCACATTGATATAATATCAGCATGTTACATTCCCCAGTTCACGGATTTAGTTGTTTTCAGATATGATAACAAAGACACCATTGCAAAACCTCTTGAGAATCCTTGCTCTAGAGAAGTTTGTGCTTTTCCCATGTTGGTGCAATTTGAATTAATTCATGTTTGCTGAAGGATGCGCAATGAGGCACAAGATTTTACACCAAGAATTTTTTTAGCCCTTTTGTTTTTCCATGGATTCTGAACTATAGGAAAGAAAACAGCAGGAGATAAAAGAAAGATGAAAAAGGCTCCAAAAATTGACATCTAGTATCTAGGGATTGTAGTGCATACCTACATATACAAATTTGGTGTAACATCACAACTTTTTTAATTGCACTCCCACCTCATTTGTTTGCATCACAGGCAAATTCTTTCTGATCATGAACTTCTATTTTGAGCTTCCATACGTGTTCAGCTGAAGGACCTTAAGTACCCCTTCATATGAAGTGTGCTCTTCCATCATGTGCATTAGAGCTTACATACGTGTGTGTGTGTGTGTGTGTGTGTGTGTGTGTCCAAAAATATCCAAAAACATTTACCAGCATAGACAAATAATCCATGATTGGTCTCCATTCGTCCTTAAACACTTCATCATTCTGTCATCTTAGTCTGGCAGTTAATTTCACCATTTCATCATAGTCTATCAGTTTCATAAACCAATCCTCCTTCCTTGGTAATCCTTCTTCTTTCCACTTCTCTGCATATAAAGTTCTAGTTGCTGTTGTTGCATATATAAATAATTTCGAGTTTGGATATAAAATTACAAACAAAAGTGTTGTCATTTGAATTTAATTTATTGTAGGTAAAGGATGACCAGTGAGATACTGTGGTACCCCGGGTTACCGACACCTCGGGTTACAGACACCTCAGGTTACACACTCCGCTAACCTGGAAGTAGTACCGTGGGTTAAGAACTTTACCTCAGGATGAGAACAGAAATCCGGCAGCTGCAGTGCAGTGGCAGCAGGAGGCCCCATTAGCTAAAGTGGTACCTCAGGTTAAGAACAGTTTCAGGTTAAGAACAGACCTCCAGAATAAATTAAGTTCTTAACCATAAACATGGTCTAAAGCTTCATTCATCAATTGGCCAAACATGCTATCATTCATAGCAACTCATAATGGGCGTTAGGCATAATAATTCATTAGGCCATCATTGATTACAGACCATGGGAACAAACACAGTGTGCGTAAGAAGGCATGTAACTCAGAAGTATGGAGTTGTCCCATATGGGGATCAGGAAGCCCACACCTTGGTATTATTAGCATCACACTCTAACCACTGAACTATCCCAGCCACATGAAGTTCATCTAGTCCAAGCCCCTGCAGTGTGGGATTATGTTGTTGCCCCAAGCAGGAGATGAACCTGCAAACTTGGCATTATCAGCACACTTTTCTAACCACTGAGCTAGCCAGTCTACATGAGCTCATCTTCTGGTTGAACCCCTTACAATGTAGGGATATGCTGCTGCCCACTGTGGGAATAGAACCTGCAAACTTGGCATTATCAGCACCCTCCTCCAGCCACTGAGCTATCCAGTCTACAGTTGCCATAGACCCAATAAACATCGTTTCACGAAGCACTATTACTAATTTTAATGTTAGATGCATTTTTATTAAATGTTTAACAGAACACATTCTGAACAGCAGGAGATGAGTGGGCACTAGAAATTTGCACACAAAAATTGTGATGTATGTGAGACACAACATGAGCAATCATGCTAGGAGTAAGGTAACAAAAAGGGAGTGGCTCTCTGCCAGTCAACAAATGGGTAGGGCCCCTTCCTCAACTTTCTGGTAGTTAGAAATACAATGGCAAGAGTTGAGGGTGGAGTGATGTGAGCTAAAAACTGGAAGCAGCAGGCTGGGAAGCTGGAAGCACAGACAGTTGCTGTTTATATTCTAAGCTGCAGCTATGAGAGAAGCAAGAGTGTCTTGAGGAGTTCATGCTGTGAAACCTACAATGTAGGCTCAGGTTGTATATATGTGTAAATAAACCATATATCCTAAAGACACCACAGTCTCTACTGTACCTCATTCCAAAGGAAACAAAAACCCTGGGTAGCCAACTGGAACCCTTGGAATCTCGCACCACTCAGAAATTTGAGTGGCATGCAGCAATACGTTGAACACCCATATTTTATTTCAGAGGTACAGAATACATATGCATTTTGGATAACATTGTAAGTACCTGAATTAAAAACTAACACTGGAAACACAGTGATTGTACAGTCAATAGGAGTATAAACACTGTTAAAGATTTGTTTTCTGTGGAATAGAATTCAATTTTAGTTTGCATCTTGAATTCCTTTTCAGAAGCAAAATAGAGCAAAACCTGGTGAAAATCAGATGGTTGGCAGCTATACCATTTACCTTACAACGTTTTATTATTAACATTTTCTTTGATAATAGAGCCTAGAATTTCATCTCTTGTTGCCACTCTTTGCGTGGACAGGCGCAGTCCCCAGGTCCCGAGCGCCCCCCCGTCATGTGGAATAACGACTCAAGACAACGTCCTATGGGATTAAATTGGCCACAACTTTATTAAATTTCAAATGTGGGTAGACCTTGGCTCAGGCATTGGGCGTTCTCCCTCCCCAGTCCCCAGCCGGGGACCTAGGGAGCATCAGGGTTATCCAGTGTTTGTGTGGGGGATGGACCGGCTCTGGAGAACATATGTTCAAGCAGAGATAGCCACCCCCGTTACACCACCGCCACAGGGGAGAGCAATGACGACCTTTCGGCGTATGGTCAAAGCCTCCCTTCAGAAACCCCTTTAACGGGGAACCCTGGTATCGCTGCTGCAAGAGGAAGATGGACAAAAGGATTCCACCCAAGGCATTGTGATGTTTTGCTACGGGAAAGGCGAAACCTGCCAATTCAGGGAAATTCCTTTCCGGCCCTTTGACAGCGACCTTAACGTAGCAGCGCCCGCATACCTGTAAGAAAAGTTAACCTGCAAAACCTGTGAAGAAAAGTTAACCTGCAAAATAAGGCATTAACTGAGGGTGGGTAGGGTGGGAGAAGCTCTGGAGCCAAGTGAGGATTCCCAGGTAAGATCCTCCCTCTATTGTGTGGGCAGGTAATCCCTCCCCCACCTGGCCTGATCTCATTGGCAACACTTCCCCCAGGTGGGATTGGACAACTGACTGGGGTAGGCGGAGACCTCCAGGTATCCCACCTGAGGGAAGGCAAAGCCAAGCCTATGCTGAATGGAGCCGCTCCAGATCCAGGGGCTGCGCGCGTCCATGCAAAGGTCGCCCCCCGTTTTATGCGGGGAGCGGTCATTACTTCAGTATGCAAAATTTTGTGTCTGAAAAAGTTAGTGGCATGTCATAAAAAGGACTAGGGCAGCCATTAGGAAATATCTACTTTTCCACTTTTCAAAAACAGCTTAGGTGATTTTCTAAAATGTATTAGCTCTTTGTTTGGTATTTGTGGAGAGCTATCATGTTTTCTGCTGCCTGCAACCTAAGTGTTTTCCATACAAATGGCCTTTTCAGGTGTTCTCCCTCAGGGCATCATACTTGCCAAATTCTAGATAGAGTGCATAAAAATGGAGGTGAAAAATGAAAGCAAATATAAAACTTGTGAAAAATATGTACTTTTGGTTGAGTATTATTACTTTTACCTTTAAATGAGTGAGGGTGCAGTCATTTCAGTTTTCATTTTTAAAACTAAATGCACCGTTCAGTCAAGTCCATCCTCTTTTTGTGCTGACCTTTTTTTAAAAAACAATGAACAAAATATTTGCATCTAAATTTCATCCATTTTGTACACTTTCTATACACCTTGCTCCTGTAAAATACACATTTTTCAATTCTTTGCCATGAATTTCCACCCAAAATGTTAGTTTTGTGAGCATTATTGCATTTGGAAACTTTATTGCAGAAGCCAGGGGAAGTACATGATCTGAGCAAGAGCTTCATTCTAATCTATCTATCCATCCACCTATCTATCATGTATCTATCTAGCTTTATTAGATGAATATTTAGTCCACACTATAGCATATTCCCAGTAGAATTTACAGGAATTATAATTAAAAGCAGTGACTTTCAAACAGGAAACAATTGAATTTTAAAAGATATTCCTTGGAAATGAGCAATATAGCTAGCTGTAGCTTTAAATATGATAAAATATAATCCATTTGTTGTGTGTGGAAGCAATGAAGAACAGCAATCCTTCAACCTACACAATAAGTGACTATTGCTAAATTTGTGTGTTCTGACATCTAACATTTTTTTCCTAAAGCTATTAAATAACGGGATTCAGTAGTGTTGGCAAAACATTTTACAATACAGCAGAGAGCAAATCCATTGTTGTAGAAGAAAGCGTTTTAGGTCTCATGTATTAAAACACAGCTGTGCTCATAAATAAAGACAGTCAGGTGGGGGATACAGGTATAGAAAACTTTATATCTGCCTTGAACAGAAGGAATTCTCAGCACAGCAGAGAAGATGTAGCCATAGGAAACAAAGATGAACCCTCCACAAAATGAACCTACACAGGAATCCTGTACCAAGAATCCTAGGTAAAAGACCATCACAACTTGCACCTAAACCTCAAGCCAACATAAAGCAACCAAAGAAAACTTGTCTCTGTGTTTGTGTGTTATACAGACTCAAAACAACAATTAATACTACTAATAATCAACACATTGAGTATTCTGAGTCTCACTGAATTGAGCTGACATAGCTCTTTTAAAAAAGAAATACCAGTAAAATGCATCCTGCACCTGTACATGCATGACCTAGTCAGTATGGTGCTAGAATAACACACCTCTAAAACAGTGAAGGAGGAGGGGCCACAGTTATGCAAGAAACTGAGGACAGAGTATCAGATGCAAATGTGGTTTAGAGACCTCATTACTTGTGCAAAGACTTATTCTACCCTTCCTCCCTTCTAACACCTCCACTCAAAAAGAAACCCAATTTAGCAGGTTGGGAGAATCAGCATTAGATCCAGTTCCTCACATTTACATATTGGCATGCTTCTTCGTTTTTTAAAGTCCTAATGAAAACTCCTAAAGTCCTTAAAGTCCTAATGAAAGTTGTTCTGTGTGAAACGATTCTAATATGCACATTTTATATGCAAATTTGCCCAATACCCATCTATTTGCAATGCACTGTTATGCAATATAATGCATTTTTATGCAATTTTTTACGGACATTTGCATTCTTATACAAAGCACAGGAAATGTGATGTGTATGAGACACAACTTGAGCAATCATGCTAGGAGACTTCTAATTCTTTTCGGTATTTTCAGTACAGCCTCTTGGATGTCTTTGTTCCTAAAGCTATAAATAATGGGATTCAGTAGTGGTGGCAAAACCGTATACAATACAGCAGAGAGCAAATCCATCGTTGTAGAAGAAAGTGCTTTAGGACTCATATATGAAAACAAATCTGTGCTAATAAATAAAGAAAAGACAGTCAGGTGGGGGATGCAGGTAGAGAAAACTTTATATCTACCTTGAACAGAAGGGATTCTCAACACTGCAGAGAAGATGTAGCCATAGGAAACAAAGATGAACCCTCCACAAAATGAAGCTACTGTAATCCCTATGGCAAAAATCAAAATTTGATTAACCTTTGTGTCAGTACAAGAAATCTTTAGCAACTGAGGGATATCACAGAAATACTGCCCAATAATATTGGACCCACAGAAATCTAGCCTGAAAGTGATAATGGTATGTAATGATGAATGAATTAGGTTACTTATCCAGGAAGCAGCTGCCATTTGGATGCAGGCATCCCAGTTCATGATTAGCTCATACTGTAGAGGATGGCAGATTGCAGCATAGCGATCATAAGCCATGATAGTGAGCATGGCAAGCTCAGAACCTCCAAAAGTGAAAACTAAGAAAACCTGTGCGACACAGCCAGCAAAAGAAATCTTTTTGTAACCCAACAAAGAAGCAGCTATGGATTTGGGGATTGTGGTAGAGATGTAGCAAATGTCTGATAATGATAGGTTGACCAAAAAGAAGTACATAGGGGTGTGTAGCTTGTGGTTTAGGGCAACAGCAACGATGATGAGAAAATTCCCCACTAAGGCTATTAAATAAATGGAGAGAAATATCACAAAGTAAAAAAATTGTTCTTCTGGGTCACTGGAAAACCCCATCAGAAGAAATTCTGTCACTGTAGACTGGTTGGCCATCTTAATTCTTTGAAATATTTCTTTTAAAAAGTTCTCGAAGAGTACTGTTATTTTGTTTCAGCAACACCAGCAGAAGTGTTTTGGCACCTAAGATTAGAACAGAGTTAAAGAAAGTCTGTTGGTAGAGGGAATATGCAGGCAATTGTATGTGGGGTTTCCCTCCTATGTCAATATGATGTAATGGGTGATGCCAGCAGTAAACATTCAACTGATACTATTGATTCTCCCCAGTACTCATAGAATTTTAGAGTTGCAAGGGAACATAGAGAGCATCTCAAGAAAGACCCATCTTGGTTACATGCTGAATCAATAATGAGAAAGTAGAATCAACCGCTAACTGTAGCTTATAAGAACAACCAATGAAATATTATGTTGCTTTGATAAGAGCTGAGGGTTTAAACCCAATCTCCAGAATTTTAAAACACCACATTATTATCTTCTCTTACCTATAAATGTAATCTATTTTTATCATAGAATAATCATGTCTGCATTAACCTTACTGCTGTATTAAACATTTTGAGGTCTTTTCAGAACTGAAATATGAGCACCTTTCAAGGCCTAGTCTCCTCTGAGGTTGAACAAATCGGATGCTACTTACCTCATCATTCTCTGGAAGAAGGAAATGCCTAGATGTTGGAGTGTAGTCTTTAGTAGAAGATATATATTTTATGAGAAGGAGGAATAGCTTCTCTGCTGTCTGTAGTGTTTCAGACAGTAGGTCCATGGAGAAGATATTTAAATTTCTGTAGTGCTTCAGAGAATCACTCCTTGGAGAACCTCACCATAATGATTTGCAGGTCCTGATTTACTCAACAAGGAGTGCAATTGTCTTTATTATAATAAAGTATTGTATATATTGTGGCGGTTAGAGTGTTGAACTTGATTAACCTATGTATCACTGCAAAAAATCTTTTTTAACTGAGGAAGGTCACAAAAATATTGTCCTATGACTTCGATCCCACAAAAATTTAGCATGAAACTAAAACTGGATTGCATATCCAGGAAGCAATTAACATTTGAGCCAGACACTCCGATTAATTTTCCATCTGGGAGGGCACCCATAGCTTCTTCACTACTACCTAAAATATGCCATATTTTGTATATTTGTACCGTGGAATGTTGATTATCTCTGCTGTGCTCCTCTGCTGAGGAAGATGGATGTGAGAGTCATCTTGTTGTTTTGTTATTTGCTTTATAAATAAAACCTTTGATGTTACTATTCCTACCACAGTTGCTTCTGCTGCATTCTGCTGTAAAGGACTGAGTTCTCTATTTGCAAATGGGCATTTAATGCTCAAAATGGTTATGGGCCCAGACTGTGTCCCTGGACTGTGTGCAGACTGTGTTGAACTGTCCTCAGAGTGTGTTCTGGACTGTGCCAGATTGCTGTGTGATTCCTGGCAAGAACTGTTTCGGCTGGAGGACAATGGAATGTAAATCGGGTCCTCCCTTAAAGAGGGTATGTGTTGCAGTGGGACCTGGCAACCTAACCCTGTGTTGTGGGTGGGTATGTTTGGACAGCACAACACCCAAGTGGTAGGTCCCTTGATGCAGGGTTCAATCAGGCCAATGGGATACAGGCTAATGGGATCAAGGGACCTATATATACCTATGCACATGACCCAGAACTTCCTCTTTTGGTGCGTGCATCGGAACACCAGCAACGTGTCCGCTGCGAGCCGAGAGAGAGCACAATCTACTTTGATGATCTGCTTGTTGAATCTGTTTCTTTTTATTCCCCCTTTTCCCCCAGTTTCTCCTTTACTCATTATTCCCTTGATTTAATTTCCCCTCCTTGCTTTGCCTTTCCCTTTTCTCCTTGGGAGGCTTTCTGCCTCATGGGGCTTTGGCCCCTTGAGCTCTGAGCTTGCCTCTGCCTCTGTTCAGCCAGATGGCTTCGCTCATTCTCTGGCTGCGGCTGCAGCGTTGGGGCTTAGAAATTCAAGTTGATTTCATTTTTAGTGCAGAGAGTCCCCTCTTTGAACAGTTGCCTTTTATTCTGCTTACGGTCTGTGGGGAATTGCTCTGGGCTGGAAACCTGCCCCCCCCCCACAAAGTGACCCGACTGTCATTTTGCATCTTCTTCTTGTAGGGGTGCCGGGTCTTTTGGCGGGAGCGCCATCTTGTTTTCGCGGGAGCGCCATCTTAATTGTGTGGATCAATTTTGCTTTGTTCTGTAACCATACTGAGAAAAGTATCCATCATGCTGTCCATTGCCTTGGTGAGGTATGGATGCAATTCTGTCACCAGAAAGCAAAGCACACAGAGGAAGATGGATGGGATGGGAGGAGGAAGAGGATGAATGGCCTTCATCCTAGCCAGCTCACTTCTGCCCCAGTTCCTCCTCAATGTATGTGAAAGGAGGGAAATGGGGGATTTGCCATCACACTCTTAAGAAAGACTCAAGGTAAAGCAGTTATGGGTAAATGGTTAATATGATTTGGGAACTTTAATAAGCTAGTGGTTATCTCAGTCATTTATTTATTTATACAATTCAAAGGTGCACACTGTATGAAGGGAGAAAGATGGCGTCACATTATCAATGGTCAAGAAGAATCTAAAACACACACATATCACGAAAATATCACTATAATACATCAGAATACACCTTTAGTTCAGAGATTTGTTTCTTCTCCTGGAAAAAAAAAGCCCCTTGTAAAATCTTCTGGGAATCATTGCTCTGCGGAAGTTTCTGTTATGTTGTGTGGGTTTAGTTATTAAACCATAAGCCATAGATTTTCCCTTTGAATTTTATTCATTTATGGTACAGGATGCCCAGTGAAGTCCAGTGTCCTACTTGAGGAATTTATTTTTCCATTGATTGTAAATGGTGACCAATAAAGCTGCTGGAGCTGAAAGAAGATCTGATATGGGATTAAAAACCAAATTGTCTTTTGCTGTGTAGTTTTTCATTTTGTTTTGCTAAATCAAATATTCTGTATCACACCTATTTTTCTTCATTTTCCAAAAAACCTTGTTCGAGTGTTAATTTATGGTGCATGTATGTGGGTGGTTGGGGGGGGGGAGTGCAAACCAGGGGTGCTTCTGTTGCATCTTATCCCACCTCAGCAATACATGAATTGTTTAAAAATCAATCCCTCTCCCCAGGTAACTATGGTATTTGTAGCTTTCCTGGGAGGATAGACTCCTAAAAACTCTTGTCTTTTTGTTTAAATACAGAACCCCTGTTAAGTGTCTAAACTTCACCTAAAGAACAGCAAGTTATTGCTCTAGAATTCTCTCAAAGTTGTAATAGTGGCCCATAAATAAATAATTAATAGAACTTACACATATAAAATGTCTCACGAAATCTATGGAAATGACAAAAGATGAATAGTTAATATTGAGGAAGGTCCTATTTCAAAATATAAAGGGGTATATCTAAGTTTACGTGGCAGACCTCAGATTCCCATTTAGTGTTTCCATGTTTAACATTTTTTAAAAAAAGAATTTGGAACTGATTAATCATGCTACAAGCTGTTTTAATTTTCTGGGTATTTTCCAGACCGCCAGTTGGATGTCCTTGTTCCTGAGGCTATAAATAATGGGATTCAGAACCGGTGGTAAAACTGTATATAATACAGCAGAAACCAAGTCCACTGTGGGGGAAGAAAGTGCTTTTGGTCTCATGTATGAAAACACAGCTGTGATGATGAATAAAGAAAAGACAGTCAGGTGAGGAGTACAGGTAGAAAAAGCTTTATATCTGCCTTGGACAGATGGGATCCTCAGCACAGCAGAAAATATGTAGCCATAGGAAGTAAAGATGAAGGTAAAAAAGAAAGAGTCCAGAAAAAAACCAAGGACAAGAATAAGAATTTGATTCACTTTTGTATCACTGCAAGAAATCTTTTGCAATTGAGGAATGTCACAAAAATATTGCCCAATCATATTGGTTCCACAGAAATTTAGTATGAAAGTAAAACTTGTTTCCAGTACTGCATGGATCAGGCTGCCTATCCAGCAAGCAGCTGCCAATTGGATACAGGCATCCTGATTCATGATTAAGGTATATTGCAGTGGACGACAGATTGCTACATAACGGTCATATGCCATAACAGTGAGCAAGGCAAGCTCCCCACCAACAAATGTGACCACTAAGAAGACCTGTGTGACACATCCAGCAAAAGAAATCATGTTGTTGTTTGTCAATGAAATGGCGATGGATTTGGGCACAGTGGTGGAGATGGAGCACACATCAAACAATGACAAGTTGATCAAAAAGAAGTACATCGGGCTGTGAAGGTGGCGGTCTAGGGCCACAGCTGTGATGATGAGAGAATTTCCCACTAAAGCTGTTAAGTATATGAAGAGAAACATTGCAGAATGCAAACTCTGCAAATCACGGGTTTCAGAAAACCCCATGAGAAAGAACTCTGTTGGAGTAGAGTGGTTAGCCATTTCTCTCATTTCCATCATTCTGCAAATAGAAGTTAAATAATTTTAAGTTAGTGGCGCTTATAAATTTTTGGACTTTCTTTTTTTAAAAAAAGATCACATAGTTACTGCTATGTATGCACACTATCAATTGTTGATGTATTCTTTCATCCTGATATGACATGAAGCCTAATGGGGATAGTATGTACACTCACATATTTTCAGCTAATATGATTTATCCACCCTCAAAGACTGGGCACATATACTTTCTAAGCCATGTGCCACATGATGTAAATGGTGCAGTTTTTACAGAAATCTTCCATTTTGCCATCAAATGTACATATACCATTTTATGAAACATGTAACATTGGGGGGGGGGGAGATCATACTGAATTAACTAGATGGGGTAAAGGAACCACCATTCTAGAAAGCTGATATGAAATTTCATATAAAACAAAAAAATGAAATTACTGTGGATATTTTGAAAGATTGTATTATGTGTATTCTCAGTGAGGCTTTTCTATTTCTTGCTAAATACTTTAGTAATGTAAAACATGGAAATGGAAGCTTTCTTCAAGTATATTGGAATAAAAAATTGTCAGATCTCAAATATTTGGAGGTTTTCCATCAGAAATAAATAACAAAAAGCTATCATGCGAGTGTATGTGTTTTAAAAGGTGCTCTCCATCCCCCCCCCCAATTGAACAACAGCATAGCAATTCACATATTACCTAAGAGCATTGAAGAATCAGCCTGAATGAATTAAGTTCCAGGAATGAAGACTGATTGCCGGAATACTGAAACAGCAAAGATTTCAACAACCTGCAAGGAGAATTGAAAAAAACCCCAAAACGTTATTTTATTTCTAGAAACATGGCCCATGGAAACACCAAAAGATGACTATACTCAGTGTGCAGTCAGAATCATATCAAGTTCTACCCTATTAAAATAATACAATAAGAGAAGGGATGGACTTCCTTTAATTCAATTTGAATGAGTAACTTCTTTTCTAGTGATTGTATTACCATATATTATAATTCATTTCATTTTTTTAAAAAAATGGAAAAGATAACCCAGATGAGAGCATCTCCCAATTAATTTGTCTCAAATGCAAATCTAATGAGCTGAGAAGATGAAGACTGCACACTGAATTATTAAAAGCTTCCTATTGTCAGAAAAGCCATAGAATGCCAGAATATCTGCCTACCATCATTGTTGCTATGAACAAGAGAATCATGGAAGCACTTAACTCAATCCACTATCACATTCTTTGGGAAACAAATGTGAGTTGTCCATATTCCAGGTGAAATATTTCTCTGTGCAGTTTCCCCAAGGTTTCTGTTGCCTTCTCCTATAGATAAAAGAAATGATTTTTTAAAAAAACAAAAACACAAGAAGTCCATTTTATGATAGTATGATAATCTCAGCATTAAACCAACTACTGGATGAGTCATTTTGCAATCTCTTCAGAATTGAAAGCTTGAGCATCCTTGAATCCCTTCTGTTTCTTTAAGATGAACAATAAGGATTGTACTCACCGCTGTTTCTCTCAGAAGATTAGAGTGCCAATGTGCTTGATGGGGATATTTATTTGAAGGTACATGGGTTGCCAGGAGGAGGTGATGTCATCCTCCTTTCCTGTGCTATTTCAGGGTCTCTCTTGGGAGAACATACCAGTCCCATGATGCTGTGCAAAACAAATGTTGTCCATTTCCCTACTAGTTCTTTTAATATTCATAAGAATATAAGAGCCTGCTGGATCAATCCAGAAAGCGATGGACACAAAGGGAGCTGAGGAGGAGAAAGACTCAACCTAGCCAGCCCAGTTCTGCCCCAGATACTCCTCAATATATGTAAAAAGAAAGACAATCAGGAGAAGAGTGATATCGCATCAGAGTATTTCTACCCAGTCCTTGTATGCTAATGTTTTCTCATTCATTAATTTCTGCCACTGAAATGTACATAATGTATAAATGAAAAGAAGTGGCAATGTTTCATGGACAACAGAAATCCAAAACACGCAAACCAATATAAATATCAGCATGTTTCATTCCTCAGTTCAGGAAATTCATTGTTCTCAGATATGCAAACAAAGATGCCATTGCAAAATCTCTTGGGAATCTTTGCTCCAGGGAAATTTATGCTTTCCCATGTTGGTGCCATTTGAATTAATTCATGTTTGCTGAAGGATGTCTGGTGAGGCACAATATTTTACTCCTAGAATTTATTTGGCCCTTCTGTTTTTTCATGGATTTTAAACTGTAGCAAAGAAAACAGCAGGAACTAAAAGAAAGGTGAAAAAGGCTCAAAAAATAGTATGCAAGGATACTTTTTCTTTTTTTTCTTATAGTGCACACCTAAATTTTGTATAACATCACCACTATTTTTATTGTCCTCTCCCCCCACCTCATCTGTTTGCAAAACTGGCAAATTCTTTCTGATCATGAACTACTTTGAGCTTCCATCAGTGTTCAGCTGAAGGAGCTTAGGTTGCCTTTCATATAAAGTGTGCTCTTCCATCATGTGCATTAGAGCTTCCATTTGAAGGTTGGGGAACTGGGTGCACCCAATGGCAGTAATAGACATTATGGTAGTGCAGTGGCTCTCAATTGACCTCCACTCAATTGCATCACTGCTGCTTAGCAGGAGTTAAGAAGCCTGCACCTGAACGGCTTTCTTTAGTTGTCTCTGTCTCTTCCCTTCTGAAAACTCTCACAGCCAAAGTGATAATAATTTAAATTAAAAGATCAGGTGATTGACAGGTACTGTCAGAAGGTCCTACATACAAGTAGGAGTCTGGTAGAGACACATGCCTGACTGGCATGTTCTCTCCCTCCTGGTCGGTCATTCAGGAGATTCAAAATCTTTCTCCAGCCCGAACATCACAGCGACTGATACTGAAACATTAGCATACTTCAGGGTCAGCAGAGTATAGGCAGTCAGTGTTCAGACTCAGTAGCACAGCAATTTGGCTAATCTACGTTTATTTACATATACACACTTGGAGCATCGTAACTCAGCTCCTTCCTCTTCAGCATCAGACAGCAAAGAACAAGAACAGAGGACAAATGTCCTACATCACGGAAACACAGTAATAAAAACATCCTGTCTCTGTCACTTCCCACTATGTGGAATGAAAACATACACCATCGTGTGATAAAAACAATCCCATGACTGCAACACAGGAAAAGAATCCTAGCAGGTACATGGCCTGCTCAAACTTAGACATCAGCCAGTAGTAGACAGCATAATGGGGTGCTGGCATACCCCTGAGCTTTGCTCACTCACACTGCTGCTTACGAAGAATAATCCAGTAACGACCAGTTGTGCTAGGAACTCAAAAAGAAGTTATCTTCAGGCTTCCATTTAATCCCAATTATCTAGCAATAAGACAAAATGAATTCAGTTGAGCTTATTTTGAGCAAACATTGTTTGGATTGCAGAAAAAAGTGATCAGATCAGATTAATTTTATTTGTATCAAATATCAGATTATCACACATCATTCATATATATATATATATATATATATATATATATATATATATATATATATGTATGTATGTGTAAAGGGAATTGGGGTTGCTTGTGCGTAAAGGGTGCTGCAGCTCTAGACAGCGTTGCCTGGATAAACCTTTCCCTGGCTGGACAGCCCTTTCTCCATGGCTGTGTCAGTCGCTGGCAGAATCCGTCAGTGGGCGTTTTCTGAACTTCTTCCAGCATAAAAATTCTTTCACCCCAAGTCTCCGCCTAGCCTCTCTGCGCGGAAGTCTCCTGCGCAGAGTGGGCGTGCCCAACGGAGGTCCTGGGCTCTCCCCGCTGCTCTCTGTGGAAGAGTCTTGGAGCCCTCCCTCCGCAGTCTCCCCTTGCTTCCTGGTGTCCCTCCTATTTCCTTCCTCAAAGGAAGTTTGCTCTCTCTCCCTGCTGGTCCCTTCTCCTGCATCGTTAGGGAGCCTTACCTCCACTCTAGGCTCCGATGGCAGTTCCCTGACAGTATGTATATGTATGTATATATATATGTGTGTGTGTGCGTGTGTATATATATATATATGTGTGTGTGTGTGTGTGTGTGTGTGTATACCCAAAAATATTCGATAACATTTATTGGCATTGATAAATGTATTTTCCCCAACAAAAAATCCTTCTTGACTTCCCACTCCTCCTTTCCTGCTTTTTTAAAAAGCCTCTCCTCCTACCATAGGGGAGGGGTTTTGAGCGGGAGACGATTCCTGTGTCATGCAGGGGGCGCTCCACCCCCTGCTTCAACTCCAGGGCTGGCGTGCCATGCCCCTCCCCGGTTGGGCACCCAAAAGGAAGCTTGGCGGGGGCGGGGCTTGCCGTTCAAATGCGGCCGCGCCAGCCATCCCTGCCATTGCACACACATTTTCTTCAATGCCCGTGTGGCGTGGGGCCATGGCACGACCCTCGGTGACATCAGGAGAGAGCCTATAGTTGTATTAGCATCAACAGGCTCCACCTTCTGGTGAATAAACCCCCTTTGGGCTCACCCCTCTCCGAGTGGGTGGAGTCTAATGTTCCGTGGTCCAATGCCTAAGCCAATACCTTCTCACATGCTGCAATCAATAAAGTTGTGGCCTTTTCCTTACCCATTAACCTTACATACTGTGTCCACGTGTCTTTATTCCCCAAGCGGGGATCGGGTCCTCGAATCACAAACTGACTTTTACAGTACATATGTTTTTATTCTCTGAACTTCACGATCATTAGATCTTTCAATAATCCAATCCTGTCCCCAACTTCATGTATGGGTGATACTTTGAAAGATCCATGATTGGCCTCCATTCCTCCTTATGCACTTCCTCCTTATGTTTTCTTAGTTTGGTGGTTAATTTTTGCAATTTCAGCAAAGTCTATTTATTTCGTAAGCCAATTCTCCTTCCTTGGTAATCCTTCTTCTTTCCACTTCTGTGCATATAAAGTTGTAGCTGCTGTTGCATATAAAAATAAATTGGTCAATTTTGGGGTGGGGGTGGGGGACTTCCATTCCTGTTATTCCTAGCAGGAAGTCTTCAGGGGCGGGTTTGTGTTTTTTTAAAGGAATTATCAGTCTAAACATCATTTTCAACTCATTATATATAATTTCCCAAAAATAGCTTTTTCTCAGGACCACTACATGTGATAAGATGACCATTCCTCCTGTTGGCATTTCCAGCACATATTTGGAACATTTTAATACATTTTTGCTAACTTATTATGGTTCTAAGTACCACTTATACATTATTTTCATATAACATGCACTAAATTTCAGATATACTTTCCAAAGTCTCTCCCATGCAGTCATCACTTGGCAGGTTCTGATTTTATACCACAGCAAGGAAAACATGTCTATAAACTCCCCATTAAGAATACGCTCACGTATTTTTTTTTGCAAGCGAATCCCACAGGGCTGATCCATACATTTAAAATTACTCTCTCTAATGTGCTTCCCTGGAGTCTAAGCCCTCGTCACCAAAAGGGGATATGATACCATTGTCATGCCTGTGCCTCTTATTTCTACTTTTCCAGACCCATTTTGGGAGACCAGGCAATTTAGCTGTTGTGACCCAGTACCCCTTAATCTGGTCCTCATAGTCCATGTCCAAGTAGTCAGACCTACGTGAGGAATCCGATGAATCCGATGAGCCCCATCTGGACTTGCATCCTCTTCTCTTGGTTCTGTGGGGTCTTGTTCTCTTGCACCGAGACCTATGTGGTTCAGGGCTCAAAGAATTGTCAGATAGGTTAGAGGTGGAAGGAGACCTACAATTGGGCCGAGACATCTGTGAACAGCAGTAGGGAGAATGTGATCTCACTGTGCATGCCTCAACCCACTCTTGATGCTTTTGAAGGCAGACAATAGTTCTGTCCCTAGAGGCTGAGCGGGAGGAATATTCATTTGAATAAGAGTAATGTTTGAAGTCATGTTGAGGCCTGCTGTGATGCCACGCACCGCTCTGGGGGAGAAACGCAGCAGGGTTATAGTGTCCCCTGGTGAAGCCCAGAAAAGGCCTATTGGCTTTGCTCGGAATTGTGAACCTGCAAGCTTGGCATTATGAGCATAGAATCGAGAGTATATAACACATGGGGCTTTTGGGGATGAAGAGCTGCAACAACGTGGCTAAAGCAAAGAGCTGTGGGCTCTTTAATGCTGCCACACTTTGCTCTCAAATACTCAAAAATGCTGCATCGCTCTAGCAAGACACTGCAAGGGAGGGTCCTTCAATGAGGCCTCCAGATGGTTGAAGCTGGCTAGGAAGGCAGTGGCAGTGGGCAAAAAACAGGTGCTCCTAGCTGGCGCTCAAAAGGTGGGATAAAGATTGTGAAGGGATCTTGATGCATTGCTCCTGATGCTCTGGGCTGACTGTGCTGCCAGCGTCAGCTCTGGGCCCCTTTTATGCTTCTGGAGCAGGCTGCTGTGGATAGCCTGGAATGTGAATTGGGTTTGGTGAACCCATTCAGTACTGTGGCGGCCAGAAGAGCTGAGTAATGGTTGGCAGAACAGCATGGCTTCAGGAGGATGAGGAAATCGTGCACTGTGCTGCAAATTCCACCCACCGCAGGACCAAGTGAGCAGCCATTTTCATATAACATGCACTAAATTTAAAATATACTTTCCAAAGTTTCTCCCAAACAGTCATCTCTATGCTTTGCCATAGGCCCAATACACTTCTTTTTACGAAGCACTATTGCTATTTTTAATAATAAATGCATTTTTATTCACTCTTTACCTGAGTACATTCTGAACAACAGGAGATGGGCTGGAAGAGGAGGGCATCACTCAAAAGTGGGCACTAGAAATTTGCACAAAAAATTGTGATATGTGTGACACACAACTTGAGCAATAATGCTAGGAGACTTCTAATTCTTTTTGGTATTTTCAGCATGGCCTCTTGGATATCTTTATTCCTAAAGCTATAAATAATGGGATTCAGTAATGGTGGCAAAACATTATACAATGCAGCAGAGAACAAATCCATTGTTGTAGAAGAAAGTGCTTTAGGTCTCATGTATGAAAACACAGCTCGCTGCGCCTCTCCCGCTGTCTCCCGAGTTTGCGGGGCTGGCGGTGGGGCTCTCCAGGCTTCAGCGAAAGCCTGCATTCGCACCATAGGACGCATACACATTTCCCCTTCATTTTTGGAGGGGGAAAAGTGCATCCTATAGTGCGAAAAATACGGTAATCTCCATGCCCTTCCCTTCTCAATCACCCCCCTTATGGTGCCTGCTTAAGGCCACTTGCCTCTTAACTCTTTGCTCTCCTACTTTCACTGCTGTCTGCGTTATGGGAGAAGGGAGTCTGGAATGTTTCTAGTGGTAATGTGTCAGCCAGCTGCTCTGGTTCTGTTTCTTCCCCATGCTCTTCTCCCATTATTTCCCAGCTTTGCTCCGCTTCTATCTCTGAGCCATGGCCTTCTGCAAATCACAGTTGTAAATCTATACTGCCTTCTTTTGGAAGATTCAGGGAGATGGGAAAGTGGGCTCCACCATTCCTCCTCAGCCCAGTCCCTGACATCAAGGCAGTTTCAGTGCCATGACCAGACCTGAAGCCGCACTAAAATTGATTCAAGCCAAGCAAATTAGAGCACTTTGTTGCTCAGGTGCCCCAACTCTATATGTACATATAAATAAATACAAAACACATAGATACAAAAATAATAATAATAATAATAATAATTATTATTATTATTATTATTATTATTAAAAAGAGGTTTAAATTAGAAGTCTTCTAAGATGGACACAGCATTTTATTTTTTAAAAAATAACTAAAAAATGACTACTTAGAGGTGTATACATAATTCATTTAACTTGATAGTAAAATAGCATGTTTGCAAAACAGTGAAGGAGGAAGGGGGTCCTGGATCCCATCCAAAGTCCACTTGAGGGGCTAGGGCCATGCCAGGACCACAGGAGCTTCAGTTGATTTGCATCAATGTGGCTCCCTCGTTTGGTGTTTACCCTTTCAGACTTCCTGCTGGGAGGGCAGGAGTCAGTTATAGTCTTGCCAATGCCTAAGCCAATACCGCTCACATTGTGTAATCAATAAAGATGTGGCCTAAATTTTGCCCATCAACCTTTAAACTAAAATATGTATCTGTGTCAATTTATTTATGGGGGTGACCTGGGGTCCTCAAAGTGCAAATAGCATGTTTGCAAAACAGTGAGGGAGGAAGGGGCAGATTTTATGTGAGAAATTGAGGAGTGTGGACTGAATCTAATTGTTTTTTGTAAAGCAGAGCACTTGTGCAAAGATTTTGTTTATCCTGTCCTGCCCTCTACCACTCCCCACTCCAAAAAACCCAACTGAATAGTTTGGGAGTTGGAATGGGTAAAAACGTCAATTTCATTTTCTCTCAGTTTCTCATTTTCCCAATCTTAAATTCAGTTTTCCATATTTCTATGTCGGTTTGCACAAGCACACACAAACACACACGTGAAGTCAGATTCCCAGTGCAAATTTTTAATACATATGTTGCATGGAATTTTGCATAATATACATATTCAGCTAAATCACAATTCCCCAATATAATTAATCTTTGCATATTAATATTAATACATGATCTTTAATGGTAAGCAGCCATTAACAAAAACAACCTTTTTGTGGTTAGGGAAGTAATGGAGAAACACACTGAAAATTGTGGGATAAATGATTGATTGATTGATTGATGGGGAAGTGAATAAGCCCTGCTCTGGCAAATCAGGATGAAATCAGAATAAATGTGATATAGAATCAAAATAACAATTCATACTCATTGAACTGACATGACATAGCTCTTTTAAAAAAGAAATACCAATAAAATGTGTCATGCACCCCTACATGCATGACCTAGTTAGTATAGTGCTAGAATAACACACCTCTAAAACAGTGAAGTAGGAGAGGCCACAGTTATGGGAGAAACTGAGGACAGAGTATTGGATCCAAATGTGGTTCAGAGACCTCATCACTTCTGCAAAGACTTATTCTACTCTTCCTCCCACCTAACACCCCCACTTAAAAAGAAACCCAATAGAGCATGCTAGGAGTAGCAAGGGTGAATGCATCAATTTCATTTTCTTTCAGTTTCTCAGTATTAGATCCAGTTCCTCACATTTCCACAACTCTCTCCCTCCCCCCCCTCTCTCTCTGTGTGTGTGTCTGTCTGTCTGTGTCCTAATGAAAACTCATCAGACATCATGTGTGAAACTTTCCTAATATACACATTTTATCTGCAGATTTGCCCTAAACACACCTATTTGCAAAGCATTATTATGTAGTATAATGCATTTTTATGCTATTTTCACAGACATTTGCATTCTTATACAATGCTCAGGAATTGTGATGTGTATGAGACACAATGCATTCAATCATGCTAGGAGACTTCTAATTCCTTTTGGTATTTTCAATACGGCCTCTTGGATGTCTTTGTTCCTAAAGCTATAAATAATAGGATTCAGTAAGGGTGGCAAAACATTATACAATACAGCAGAGAGCAAATCCATCATTGTTGAAGAAAGTGCTTTAGGTCTCATGTATGAAAACACAGCTGTGCTCATAAATAAAGAAAAGACAGTCAGGTGGGGGATGCAGGTAGAGAAAACTTTATATCTGCCTTGAACAGAAGGGATTCTCAGCACAGCAGAGAATATGTAGCCATAGGAAGCAAAGATGAACCCTCCACAAAATGAACCTCCAGTAATTCCAATGGCAAGAATCAAAATTTGGTTAACTTTAGTGTCAGTACAAGAAATCTTAAGCAACTGAGGGACATCACAGAAATGCTGCCCAATAATATTGGACCCACAGAAATCTAGCCTGAAAGTGATAATGGTATGTAATGATGAATGGATTGGGCTGCTTATCCAGGAAGCAGCTGCCATTTGGATGCAGGCATCCCTGTTCATGATTAGCTCATACTGTAAAGGATGGCAGATTGCAACATAGCGATCATAAGCCATGATAGTGAGCAAGGCAAGCTCAGAACCTGTAAAGGTCAAAACTAAGAAAACCTGTGCAACACAGCCAGCAAAAGAAATCCTTTTGTCATCTGACAAAGAAGCAGCTATGGATTTGGGGATTGTGGTTGAGATGTAGCAAATATCTGTTAATGATAGATTGACCAGAAAGAAGTACATCGGAGTGTGTAGTTTGTGGTTCAGGGCAACAGCAATGGTGATGAGGAAATTCCCCACTAAGACGATTAAATAAATGGAGAGAAATATCACAAAGTAAAAAAATTGTTCTTCTCGGTCACTGGAGAAGCCCATCAGAAGAAATTCTGTCACTGTAGACTGGTTGGTCATCTTAATTATTGGAAGTATTTCTTTAAAAAAAGTTCTAGAAGAGTAGCTCTGTTATTGTGTTTTAGCAACACCAGCAGAGCAGTTGTGGCACCTAAAATTAGAAAGGATTTAATGAAAGTCTGTTGGTTGAGGGGAATATGCAGGCAATTGTCTGTGGGTTTGCCTCCTATCTCAATATGAGGTAATGAGTGATGCCAGTAGTAGACATTCAGCTGACACCAATAATTCACCCAGTGCTCGTAGCATTTTAGAGTTGGAAGGGAGAATGGAGAGCCTCTCAGTTGAGACCCATCTTGATTGCATGTTGAATCAAGAATGAGAAAGCAGAATCAAATCCTAACTATAGGTTATAAGGGCAACCTTGTTATTAGTTGTAAATGGAAAAAACACCTCCTTGGAGTGTGGTTACATAAAGGAACGTAACTGTGATGTTTTGGAATTTTTTTTTGCTAACAGTAATGCTTTTACTTTATTTTTTAAAAAATGCAAACCACATACCACATAGCATTAATGAAATATCATGTGGCTTTGATGAGAGCTCAGGGTTTAAGTCCAATCACCAGAATTTTGAAACATCACATTATTATCTTCTCTTACCAATAAATGTAATCTATTTTTTATCATAAAATAATCATGTCTGCATTAATCTTAATGCTGTATTAAACATTTTGAGGTCTTTTCAGAACTGAAATATGAGCACCTTTCAAGGCCTAGTCTCCTCTGAGGTTGAACAAATGGGATTCCACTCACCGCTATTTTTGTCTTGAAGAAGAAGGGCCAAAATGCTGGAGTGTGGTCTTTAGTAGCAGATATAGATTCTATGACAAGGAAGAATAAATGAGCCTCCCTGCTGTCTGTAGTGTTTCAGACAGTAGGTCCATGGAGAACATCATTAAATTTCTGTAGTGTTTCAGAGAATCACTCCTTGGAGAACCTCACCATAATGATTTGTAAGTCCTGATTTACAGAACAAGTGATGCAATTGTCTTTATAATAATAAAGTATTGTATATATTGTGGCGGTTAGAGTGTTGAACTTGATTAACTTATGTACGACTGCAAAAAATATTTTGTAACTGAGGAAGGTCACAAAATATTGCCCTATGAGTTTGGTCCCACAGAAATTTAGCATGAAACTGAAACTGGATTGCAATGCTTTATGGATAAGGTTGCATATCCAGGACACAATTGCCATTTGAATCCAGACACTCCAATTCATTTTCCATCTGGGAGGGCATCCATAGCTTCTTCACTACTGCCTAAAATAAGTCATACTTTGTATATTTACACTGTGGAAGGTTGATTCGCAAACAAGCCAGCTTACAAGGAGGAATAATCAATCTTGCTCAGATCAAATGATCAAAGAACACAAGGGTGCAAATTATCAGCACTGTTTGATACTGAGGGATAGTAATCCTATTACTAGAGCAATGCTGGGAAAAGTGGCAGTCATGCTCTTCATTGCTTCAATGATATGCCATCATGGGCAAAGTCCTGGAAGAAAAGGCCTTAACATAGCCTGCCCAGTTCTGTCCCAATTGCTCTATCCAAAAAAGCATGATTTGTGAGTCGAGGCCCCACTCCCCGCTTTGTGATGAAATAAGACTCACGGAGACAAGTATTTTAGGTTAATGGGCAAAAAAAGGCCACAACTTTATTGGTTACAGAATGTGAGTGGTATTGGCTTAGGCATTGGATCCGAACAGACTATACTTGACTCCTGCCCGCTTTGCAGGAAGTCACACAAGGGTTAACAACCAGTAGAGAGAGCTTGTTGATGGAAATCAACTGGAAGCTTTCCCCTAGAGTCACCGGAGGGTCGTGCCGTGGCCCTAGCCACCACCTGGGTGTGGTACAAGAACCACAACCACCATATTCCTTTAACAGAATATCCTTCAAAGGGAGGGGTAGGTGATGGCAACAACCTCCCCTCTAACACACAATGCATTTCCAATCCCTAACCACCAAACCTTACAAAATTGTGACGATTTGCTATGAGGTAAGCAAAAAACCAGGTGGCTGGTGCCAATCTGCCAAGTGGAAAAAAATTCCTACCAGTCCCCTTGGACAACCAAGGCAACCAACCTAGGTCCATAGCAAGGTCAGGTGCTGAAGCGAAATCTAGAGGGAGGGAGGGTGATCTGAGGAAGCCAGAACAACAAGGAAGACCTTGTGGGCCCGTGGCCATTTTAAAACTGCTAAACCACGCCCCCAGCCAGTAAGATTGGATGGCTGGGGTGCATGACGTGGGCCCAGGACTCCAGTGATGCAGGGGCCACGCCCCTCCCTGCGAGCATGGGAAGCGATTCCTGCTCACAACTGCTCCCCTCCGGGAAGAGGAGAGGCTTTCTCATAAGAAGTTTTCCATTTAAACCCCATGGGGGAGCGGGGGATGAGGCCAGCTATGCACCTGTGGATGATGAAAATACTATTGATGCTATCATTTCTGGACTATTAATTAGTCAAGGTCCTTTCACTTATTCATTTCTACAACCAAAATATTCAGAATGTTTCAAGTGAAAAGTCAAGTTTGGATATAAAATTACAAACAAAAGGGTTGTCATTTGAATTTATTTTAGGTAAAGGATGCTCAGTGAGATACAGTGGTACCTCGGGTTACAGACACCTTGGGTTACAGACACTTCAGGTTACAGACTCCACTAAGCCGGAAGTAGTATCTCAGGTTAAGAACTTTCCCTCAGGATGAGAACAGAAATCAGGCAGCAGCAGGAGGCCCCATTAGCTAAAGTGGTACCTCAGGTTAAGAACAGTTTCAGGTTAAGAACAGACCTCCTGAACAAATTAAGTTCTTAACCAGAGGTACCACTGTACAATGAAATACACTGGGGATTTGTTTTGTCCTTTTGTATTTATTTTGCTTGTACATTGTTGCAAAGAAAGCAGTTGGATGTGAAAGAAGAACTGATAAGGGATGCAAAACTGAATTGTATTCCATTCTCTGGTATGCGGGGGTGTTACATTTGCATTAGAATTTGTAACCTTTGTCAAAAGTCCAGAATTTTTTTTGCAAGGCATTATAGGTCGAGATCTGCCGAAAGAGAAGAATTTAATCTTCATGTATGCTACAACAGTGGCTAGGATACTCCTAGTCAAAAGTGGAACAGTGACAAGATACCAACTAAAGATAAACTCATGGACTACGCTGAAATGGCCAAATTGAGAGATTAAGAGACAAAGACAATAGATACTTTAAAAAGGAGTGGGAACCATTTGTGATGTATTCACAGAAAAACTGTAAAGAAATGAACTCACTAGCAGGATTTGATTAAACACTCCCCCACCCCCTGAGAGGTCCCCAGAAACCAGATGCGTTTTCACACTTGCAGCCCAGCACTTACTACCACTCGAGCAATATGGGTTTACTCTGTCACACTCATAACTGCAGCATCAAGGACCTGCTTCTGTGCTTCTGGGTGACGCTGCTGATGCCGGCGCAGGGGCCCTCTGCCACCGCCGCTGCTGCACCTTGTCCCCAGGAGGAACTGCCAAAGCATTCCCTCACAGGGCACAGGATGGCATGGTCAGGGTAAGGGCTTTTATACTGGGTAGTAGATTGCAGCCTGGTCCATTGCTTTCTTTTTATGGATCAATGGTCTCGTTAGACAGTAAAATTATTGTTGAATTGCTGTTTTAGGGGTTGTTTTTCATCGTATGGAATGGATTAATCCATTTCCCATTACTTTCTATGGGAAAGCAAGCCTTGGTTTAAGTACGCTTGGGTTTAAGAATGGACTTCCAGAATGGATTAAGTCCGTAAGCCGAGGTACCACGGTATTAAGATATAACCAAAAAAAGCAGGGAAATTATTATGCAACAAACCAGAAGAGGAAGTTGAGTGAAGTCATGGGGGGAGGGGGGTATTTGGGTTTGTCTTTATATTTGAGATTATGTTACTGTGATCAAGATAAAAATGTTAAAATCAATAAAAACGAATAAAAAAGAATTTGTAATGTAAATTGTGTATCACATCTATTTCAATTCATTCCACCAACATGCTTATGGGTTTTTGTTTTTATTTACCCTAAGCCATGTCCAAGAATCCATTCCCCATGCCCCCACATGCATATATACCAGATGGAGAATCACAGATCCTTCTGTTCCCTCCATTCCCACCTTGGCATTCCCAAAGTGCTTTAACATTCAACCCCCTCCCCAGGAAATCTGGATATTGCAGCTTTGTAGGGGTAACAGTTTTCACCCAATAACTATTTATTATTTGTATTGTTAATCTACAGCACCCTCTGTCATACATTCACTACGTTTAACGAGAAACTAGACAAGCATATCTTAAAGCAAATACCAGGGCTTCAATTTTAAGAGAGTCAGATTTGTGAGTAACAACACAAAAACATAATTCTTTCGAAAATGTCTACATAAGATACAATCAAGATAGTTCTCTGCAACACTGCAGCAGCAACAATAATGGCCCATAACTGAAGAAATAATAAGATCGACATATTTTCTGTCCCTAAATTTGTGAAAATGGCAAGGAGCCTTTTAATATGATAAATAGTTAATATTATGAAATCCTCTATTTCAAAGGTGAAGAAATACAGTTAATTTCCTAAATTCAACCTCAGATATACATTAAGTGTTCCCATTTTTCCAAAAATCTGGAAGTGATGAATCATGCAATGAGATGTTTCAGTTTTCTGGGTATTTGCCAGACTGCTAGTTGGATGTCCTTGTTCCTAAGGCTATAAATAATGGGATTAAGAACTGGTGGCAAAACTGTATATAACACAGCAGAAACCAAGTCCACTGTGGGGGAAGAAAGTGCTTTTGGCCTCATGTATGAAAACACACCTGTGGTGATGAATAAAGAAAAGACAGTCAGGTGAGGAGTGCAGGTAGAGAAAGCTTTATATCTGCCTTGGACTGATGGGATCCTCAGCACAGCAGAGAAGATGTAGCCATAGGAAGCAAAGATAAATGCAAAACAAAAAGAGTCAATAAAAAACCCAAGGACAAAAATCAGAACTTGATTCACATTTGTATCACTGCAAGAAATCTTTTGCAATTGAGGAATGTCACAAAAATATTGTCCAATGATATTGGTCCCACAGAAATTTAGCACGAAAGTAAAACTGGTTTCCAATACTGCATGAATCAGGTTGCTTATCCAGGAAGCAGCTACCATTTGCATGCAGGCATCCCAATTCATGATTAAGGTATATTGCAGTGGACGACAGATTGCTACATAACGGTCATAAGCCATAACAGTGAGCAAGGCAAGCTCCCCACCAACAAATGTGACCACTAAGAAGACCTGTGTGACACATCCGGCAAAAGAAATCATGTTGTTGTTTGTCAATGAAATGGTGATGGATTTGGGTACAGTATTGGAAATGGAGCAAACATCAAGCAATGACAGGTTGATCAAAAAGAAGTACATCGGGCTGTGAAGGTGGCGGTCTAGGGCCACAGCTGTGATGATGAGAGAATTTCCTACTAAGGCTGTTAAGTAAATGAAGAGAAATATTGCAGAATGCAAAATCTGCATATCACGAGTTTCAGAAAACCCCATGAGATGGAACTCTGTTGGAGTAGATTGGTTAGCCATTTCTCTCATTTCTGTCATTCTGCAGATAGAAGTTAAATAGTTGTGCGTTAGTGGAGCTTACCAATTTTTGGCCATTCTAATTTTTTGAATTATCATCTTAGATATTGTGCTAGTTCACAACAACACATTTATCCACATCAAGAACCATGTATGCACACTATTAACTGCTGATGTGTTCTTTCATTCTGATATGACATGAAGCCTCATGGGGATAGTATCTGCACTCACATATCTTCAGCTAATATGATTTATCCACCCTCAAAGACTGGGGGAAAGGCAACAGAGACTGGGTACATACATATACTTTCTAAGCCATGTGCCATATGATGTAAATGGTGCAGTTTTTACAGAAGTCTTCCATTTTGCCATCAAATGTACATAAACCATTTTTATGAAACATGTAACATTTTTTTGGGGGGGGGAGAGATCACACTGAATTAACTAGATGGGGTAAAGGAACCACCATTCTAGAAAGTTTATCTGAAATTTCATATAAAACAAAAAAATGAAATCACTGTGGATATTTTGAAAGATTGTATTATGTGTATTCTCAGTGAGGCTTTTCTATTTCTTGCTAAATACTTTAGTAATGTAAAACATGGAAATGGAAGCTTTCTTCAAGTATATTGGAATAAAAAATTGTCAGTTCTCAAATATTTGGAGGTTTTCCATCAAAAATATATGACAACAAACTATTGACCAAGTGTATGTGTTTTGAAAGGTGCTCTCCATTTTTTTTCAATTGAACAACAGCATAGCAATTCACATATTACCTAAGAGCAGTGAAGAATCAACCTGAATGAATTAAGTTTCAGGAATGAAGACTGATTGCTAGAATACTGAAACAGCAAAGATTTCAACAACCTGCAAGGAGAATTGAAAAAAATCCTAAACATTATTTTATTTATTTCTAGTAACATGGCCCATGGAAACACTCAAAAAATGGCTATACTTCTCAATGTGCAGGCAGAATCATATTAATTTCTATCCTATTCAAAAAAGGCAAGACAAATTCCATTTGGATAAGTAATTTCTATTCTAGTGATCGTATTACCATATATTATAATTTATTTCATTTAATTTTTTTTTGGAAAAGATAACCCAGAAGCATCCATCTCTCAAGTAATTTCTGTCATATGCAGTAGGTAATTTGTTTAACCAGCCAATCTAATGAGCTGACAAGATAAAGACTGTGCCCTGAATCATTAAAAGCTTCCCATTGTCGGAAATGCCATAGTTACTGAAGAATTCTGGAGTATCTGCTTACCACCATTGTTGCTGTGAACAAGAGAGAGTTATGGTAGCACTTGAACTTACTCCATTATCATATTTCTTGTCAGTTGTCCATATTCCAGCGTGAAATATATCTCTGCACAGTTTTTCCAAGTTTTCTGTTGCCTTCTCCTATATATAAAAGAAATGATACTTTTTTAAAAAAATAAGAAGTCCACTTTACACCAACTACTACATCAGTCATTTTGCAATCTTTTCAGAATTGAAAGCTCAAGCATCCTTGAGTCCCTTCATTCTCTTTAAAGAGATCAATAAGGATTATACTCACCACTGTTTCTCTCAGATTAGAGTGCCAATGTGCTTGACGGTGATATTTATTTGAAGGTACATGGCTTGTCAGGAGGAGGTGGAGAAGGTGATGTCACCCTCCTTTTCTGTGCTATTTCTGGGTCTCTCTTGGGAGAACATACCAGTCCCATGGTGCTGTGCAAAACAAATGTTGTCCATTTCCCTACTAGTTCTTTTAATATGCACAAGAATATAAGAGCCTGCTGGATCAATCCAGAAAGTGAAGGACACAAAGGGAGCTGAGCAGGTGAAAAACTCAACCTAGCCAGCCCAGTTCTGCCCCAGTTGCTCCTCAATATATCTGAAAAGCAAGACGATCAGGAGAATAGTGATATCGCATCAGAGTATTTCTACCCAGTCCTTGTATGCTAATGTTTTCTCATTCATTAATTTCTGCCAGTGAAATGTACACAATGTGTAAATGAAAAGAAGTGGCAATGTTTCATGGACAACAAAAATCCAAAACACACACACCAGTATAATATCAGCAAACTGCATTCCCCAGATTTACTTGTTCTCAGATATGCAAACAAAGATGTCATTGCAAAATCTCTTGAGAATCTTTGCTCCAGGGAAGTTTGTGCTCTCCCCATGTTGGTGCCACTTGAATTAATTTATATTTGCTGAAGGATGCCCCTTGACGCACAATATTGTACAAAGAACATGAAAAAGGCTCCAAAAATTAATTGACTTATAGTATGCAAGGATACTTTTTCATTTTTTTTCTTGTCGTGCATACCTAAATTTCATATACGTAACATCACAACTATTTTTATTGTCCTCTCCCCCCACCTCATCTGTTTGCAACACTGGCAAATTCTTTCTGATCATGAACTTCTACTTCTACTTTCTGATCATGAACTTCTATTTTGAGCTTCCATAAGTGTTCAGCTGAAGGAACTTAGGTTGCCCTTCATATGAAGGGTGCTCTTCCATCATGTGCATTAGAGCTTACATATGAAGGTTGGGGAACTGGGTGCACCCAATGGCAATAATAGACATTATAGTAGTGCAGTGGCTCTCAATTGACCTCCACTCAATTGCATCACTGTTGCTTAGCAGGAGTTAAGAAGCCTGCACCTGAAAGGCTTTCTTTAGTTGTGTCTGTCTGTTCCCTACTGGAAACTCTCACAGACAAAGTGATAATAATTTAAATTAAAAGATCAGGTGATTGACAGGTACATGGTCTGCTCAAACTTAGACATCAGTCAGCAGCAGACAGCGTAATGGGGTGCTGGCATACACCTGAGCTCTGCTCACTCACATTGCTGCTTACAAAGGATAATCCAGTAATGGCCAGTTCTGCTAGGAACTCAAAAGGAAGTTATCTTCAGGCTTCCATTTAATCCCAATTGCGCATCAAGACCCCAGAGCATCCCTGAGGATAAATAAATATACACTGAAACAGAATTTTAGATTAAGTTTAATGGGCAAAACTTTAGGGCAAAACTTTATTGATTACAGCAATGTGAGAGGTATTGGCTTAGTCATTGGCAATAACTATATCTGACTCCTGCCCACCTTGCAGGAAATCTGGAAGGAGCTCCGTCAATGGCAACCAACTGATGCTCACCCTGGGGTTCCTGCTGGGTCCTGGCATGGCCCTAACCCCTCAAGCGAACTGTGGATGAGATCTAGACCCACAGATTCCTTTACTGGAATACCCTTGTATTCCAGTAGATGATGATGGCCACACCTCCCTTCCGCCGCATCACAATAAGCCAATGCCTAACCACCACACGAGCCCCACACGAGGCACCAATACCCTCAGATCCTGTAACCAATCCTTCAAACCTCTAACAATCTGGTCCATCCACACATCATTTCCACCATCAGAAAGGTGCATACTATCAGCCCGAAACAGGGCTCTATCACTGAAGGTAATACCAGGGTGGCGAATCACTCTGGCACCCAGCGCCAACACCTTGTTTGACACCTCAGGGTCAACATGCTTCCTGGCTGTTTTGGTGGCAGCTGGGCATGAACTATTGTGCCAAACCTGACGCACCAGGAACTGCGACCAAAATATTGTGGTATCTGGTAGCACTGCTGCCAGCTCCTCCAAGTCCTTCTTAATGCAAGTCCTCAAGTCCATGCCCTTCAGCAGTGGCAAGTCATTTTCGCCCAGCTGCACAACCAATGCAGAAGGTGGGCCCCAAGTGGTCACCCGAGCCTTCACCAGTGGTAAAACTTCTTTCCAGCGCATCCCACGTCTGGACACACAGCAAACCTTGACTTGAGCAGGTAAGCCGAGCTGGCACCCAAACCCAGTCTCCACTGCTCGCACACTGGCCCAGTGCACGATGCTGTGACCCACGATCCACACGTGCAGCTCTGGCAACACTGAAAAAAAGGAAAAGACAAAACATGTTAGGAGGTGGACAACATGCTACTTGCTTTTCTGGATGTATCCCTTATAGGCATTGGACTTCCACCAGCCCAATCCTGTCCACTGAAAGGCCCCAATGAACTGCCGTAATAGCGGCGCCAATCCTGAAAGAATGGGCAGCAAATTCCAATGCTGGCAAGCCACAGGCCGCAATAGGCTTCCATGTAACCCTAGTGAATTGATGCCTTGCTAAAGGGTTTCTATCCTCATGTATCAAGAAGGGGCGAATCTGTAGGATTCCAGGAGGCCTAATCTGTAAATATCTCCTGGTGTTTTTTACACGTCACGAACCTCCATGCGCCGTTGCAGGCAACTTAAGCAGGGCCCCCTTACCCCTTTGGTCCATTTTGGACCGACTATCCCGGACCACCAATTCCGCCTCTCCCAAAGATATGTCCTCTAAGTGCAGACCCATAGGAACTCCCCCACAGACATCCTCAAAAACAACCTCACCCATTCTATTGCGATAGAATAATTGGAAGAGAACAACCGTGCCTCATACCGGGACCAGCAAACAGATCTTAGTTTTTTGTGAATTTTACATAATAGGTCAAAGGTGACAGGCCTGCGGACAACACCAGAAGATGGTTGAAGTCTACGCCAGCCCTCCAGAGCCTTCCGGAGCACAAAAGCTGCACACAGATCATGGGCAAACAGGGATTTGCTAAAAAAAGAAATGGCAGCAGACTGGATTTTAAGAGTCTTAGCTGCATGCCAAAGCTAATCTAAGTGTGCTATGTATTGCGAAACCTGATCTGTAGAAGAGGGTTGATCCACAGCAATAGATAAATTCTGCGCACAGAACATTATAAAATCAGCCCAGGTTTTCTTGTAAGATTTAAATGTGGAGGGGGCCAAGGAAGAGATTACTCCCTGCATAACTATGCACTTCCAAGGCTCCATAGGTACACCAGAAAAGGCTCCGGCAACTGCTGTGCGTCCAGTGCCAAAAATCTGAAGTGGTCCATGTGAAAGCGAGACAGAGAAGCCAGGTGAATCCCCAGAAATGTGCCACCACCTTTTATATGCCCCCACGATCACACCACCAATCTCTGATTGGCCAATAGGCCATGGTGTGATTGTGGGGCCATTGTGTGGGCTGGGCTCAATCTCCCACCTCCTCAAGGATAGTAGAGGGGACACACCTTGGGCCCGCATGCAAGGCAGACCCTCAGTTAGGAAGATCCCATTTATAGAGCAATAAGCCAAAATGAATTCAATCGAGCTTATTTTGAGCAAACATTATTTCGATTGCAGAAAAAAATGACCAGATCAGATTAATTTTATTTCTATCAAATCATCAGATTACCACACATCATACACACACACACACACACACACAGATATATATATATATATATATATATATATATATATATATGAAAAAAGTATTTGATCCCCTGCTAAATTTGTCCATTTGCCCTCTGACAAAGAAATGATCAGTCCATAATTTTAATGGTAGATTTATTGTAGCTGTGAGAGACAGAATAACAACAAGTAAACCCTCAGAAACCCAGAAGACAAAAGTCAGAGATTGATTGACTTTTTAAATACCATAATCAACTCATCGTGGAATATGTGCATATACATATACATATCTACACACACACACACAAACAAACATAAATATACATGCCAATACACACATGCATGCATACATACATAAATACACACATACATACACACGGAACCGAGCAATTCCTTGCCGTGCCTATGTGGCTACATAATTTGTTCCAGATATAAAAGGTATTTCGCAAACATGAAGTTCATCTTGTCCAACCCCCTGCAATGTGGGATTATGTTGTTGCCCCAAGCAGGAGATGAACCTGCAAACTTGGCATTATCAGCACACTGCTCTAACCACTGAACCATCCACAGTCTTCATGAGCTAACTTTCTGGTTGATACACTTACAGTGTAGGGAAGTGTTGCTGCCCCCTTGCAGGAAATGAACCTGCAAACCTAGCATCATGGGCATAGAATTGAGAGTATATGACACACAGGGTTTTCTCAGATGAAGAGCTGCAACAACGTGACTAAAGTAAAGAGCTGTGGGAGCTTTAAGGCTGCCACACTTTGCTCTCTGGGAAGAAGGGCGGCTCATACTTGCCTCAGACACATGGGCCAATGACCCCCTCAAAATTGCGTTGGCGTGAGAATGGGATAGTGACACAGAAAGGGAAGGATACTGGATGCGCTTCTTCCCACAGAAGCGGCACATGGAGGAAGAAGGTGGCAACAGCCGTGGCCAAGCGAAGATCGCAGGTAAAATACTCAAAAAGGCTACATCGCTCTGGCAAGGCACCACAAGGGGGATCCTTCAATGAGGCCTCTAGATGGTTGACACTGGCTAAGGAGGCAGTGGCAGTGGGCCGAAAACCGGTGTTCCTAACTGGTGCTCCAAAGGACTGATGCCTCCACAGGTGGGATAAAGATCATGAAGGGATCTAGATCCGGTGCTCCTGATGCTCTGGGCCAACTGTGCTGCCAGTGTCAGCTCTGGGCCCCTTTTATGCTTCTGGAGCAGGCTGCTGCAGATAGGCAGAATGTGAATCGGGTTTGGTGGGAACCCACTAAGTACTGTGGCAGCCAGGAGAGCCAAGCAACGGTTGGCAGAACAGCGTGGCTTCAGGAGGACGAGGAAGTCGTGCCCTGTGCTGCAAACACCGCCCACTTTAGGACCATGTGAGCATCCATTTTCATATAACATGCACTAAATTTAAAATATACTTTCCCAAGTCTTTCCCAAGCTCTATTCTTTGCAATAGGCCCAATACACATCTTTTTACGAAGCACTATTCCTATTTTTAATAATAAATGCATTTTTATTCACTCTTTACCTAAGTACATTCTGAACAACAGGAGATGGGCTGGAAGAGTAGGGCATCACTCAAAAGTGAGCACTAGAAATTTGCACAAAAAATGTGATATGTGCGAGACACAACTTGAGCACTCATGCGTGAAACATCATGTGTGAATTTGCCCAATACACATCTATTTGCAAAGCACTATTACGCAGTATAATACATTACTATGCTATTTTCAATGGCATTTGCATTGTTATGCAATGCACAGGAATTGTGATGTGTATGAGACAAAATGCAAGCAATCATGCCAGGAGACTTCTAATTCTTTTCGGTATTTTCCACACGGCCTCTTGGATGTCTTTGTTCCTAAAGCTATAAATAACGGGATTCATTAGTGGTGGCAAAACATTATACAATAAAGCAGAGAGCAAATCCATTGTTGTAGAAGAAAGTGCTTTAGGTCTCATGTATGAAAACACAGCTGTGCTCATAAATAAAGAAAAGACAGTCAGGTGGGGGATGCAGGTAGAGAAAGCTTTATATCTGCCTTGAACAGAAGGGATTCTCAGCACAGCAGAGAATATGTAGCCATAGGAAAGAAAGATGAACCCTCCACAAAATGAATCTACAATAAACCCAATGGCAATGATCAAAATTTGGTTAACCTTTGTGTCAGTACAAGAAATCTTAAGCAACTGAGGGACATCACAGAAATACTGCCCAATAATATTGGACCTACAGAAATGTAGCCTGAAAGTGATAATGGTATGTAATGATGAATGGATTGCGCTGCTTATCCAGGAAGCAGCTGCCATTTGGATACAGGCATCCCAGTTCATGATTAGCTCATACTGTAGAGGATGGCAGATTGCAGCATAGCGATCATAAGCCATGATAGTGAGCAAGGCAAGCTCAGAACCTGCAAAAGTGAAAACTAAGAAAACCTGTGCAACACAGCCAGCAAAAGAAATCCTTTTGTCATCTGACAAAGAAGCAGCTATGGATTTGGGGATAGTGGCTGAGATGTAGCAAATGTCTGATAATGATAGGTTGACCAGAAAGAAGTACATTGGAGTGTGGAGTTTGTGGTTCAGGGCAACAGCAATGGTGATTAGGAAATTCCCCACTAAGGCTGTTAAATAAATGGAGAGAAATATCACAAAGTAAAACAATTGTTCTTCTCGATTACTGGAAAACCCCACCAGAAGAAATTCTGTCACTGTAGATTGGTTGGCCATCTTAATTCTTTAGTATTTCTTAAAACAATTTCTTGAAGAGCAGCTCTGTTATTGTGTTTTAGCAGCACCAGCAGAGGTGTTTGTAACACCTAAAATTAGAAAGGAGTTAATGAAAGTCTGTTGGATGAGGAAACATGCAGGCAATTGTATGTGGGGTTATTAATATGAGGTAATGGGTCATGCCAGCAGTAGATATTCAACTGACACCATTCATTCTCCCCGGTACTAATAGAATTTTAGAGTTGAAAAGGAGCATGGGGAGCATCTCAGCAAAGACCCAACTTGGTTTCATGTTGAATCAAGATTGAGAAAGTAGAATCAAATACACACTACAGCTTTTCAGAGCAACCTTGCTATTAGATGTAAATAAGCAGATTCTCATTTGTTTGTTTGCATAAAGGATCTTAATGATGGTGTTTATGTTTGTTTTTTTGTGAACCATAATGCTTCTACTTTATTTTTAAAAAGCAAGTCACACACCACCTAGCATTAATGAAATATCATTTGGCTTTGATGAGCGTTCAGAGTTTAAAACCAATCACCAGAATTTGGTAACACCCCTGTATTACCTTCTCTTACCTATAAATACTACCTATCTTTTCACAGAATAATCATTTCTTCATTAATCCTACTACTGTATTAAACGTTTTGTGGTCTTTTCAGAACTGAAATATGAGCACTAGATGTAAATAAATTTAAAAATCCTCCTTGGAGTGTGGTTGCATAAAGGAAATTTACACTTGATGTTTCGGTATTTTTGCTAACCATAATGCACCTCCTAGCATTAATGAAAAATCATGAGGCTTTTAAGCCCAATCACCAGAATTTTGAAACATGCAGGCAATTGTATGTAGGGTTTGCCTCCTTTCTTAATATGAGATAATCATCCCAAACGCCAGAATTTTGAAACACCACTTTATTATCTTCTCTTACCTATAAATACTACCTATTTTTTCGTAGAATAATGTTTTCTTCATTAATCCTACTGCTGTATCAAACCTTTTACAGTCTTTTCATAACTGAAATATGAATACCTTCCAAGCCCTAGTCTACTCACCTCTGTCTTTGTCTGGAAGAAGAAAGTGTCAAAATGTTGAAGTGTGTTCTTTAGTAGATGATTTATAGTTTGTGACAAAGAGGAATCAATTGAGCCTCCCTGCTTTCTGTAGTGTTTCAAAGAATCACTCCTTGGAGAACATCACCATGAGGATTTGCAAATCCTGATTTACAAAACAAGTGATGCAATTTTCTATATTTCCTAGAAATATTTCCCCTCTATCTTTAAACTACTGACCCTTAACCTCAGTCTTATGTAAGGGATGCTTAAGAGTGAAGTGCTGACTGAATGCAGACTGAATGGGAAACTGATTTCAAAACCTACATGGTGGTTATATCTTTTTTATTGACCAAAATGTCATGCCGCAGCTCAAATTAAGTACTGAATCTGATTAACATAAGTAAATTATTCTGACTATTCGTAGCTGATAAAGTGTAGAGTTTAGAGTGTTGGACTAGGACTAGGGAACCCACAGTGGCGTAGCGTGGGTTGTCAGCACCCGGGGCAAGGCAAGTAATTTGTGCCCCCTAACCCGTGGATTTGCGCCCCCTAACCCTAACCCCCAGATGTTGCGCCCGGTGCGACCGGTCCCCCCCTGCACCCCCCACGCTACGCCACTGAGAACCCAGGTTCAAATCTCTGTTCAGCCCTTAAGATAACTGGGTGACCTTGCGCCAATATTCTCAGGCTAAGCTACCTTACAGAACTGTCAAGAGGTTAAACTTGGGAAGGATGACCTCCAGCTCCTTGGAGGAAAGGAGGGGATATAATGACAATAAGTAAATATTGAGAGCAAACCACTTGATGTTTTGGTATTTTTGCTAACTCAATGCTTTAACTTTCTTTTTAAAAATGCAAACCACACACTTCCTAGCATTAATGAAAAATCATGAAGCTTTTAAGCCCAATCACCAGAATTTTGAAACAACACATTATTATGTTCTCTTAACTATGGATGTAATCACTTTTTATCAGAGAAAAATTATGTTTGCATTAACTTTACTGCTGTATTAAACATTTTGAGATCTTTTCGTAACTTAAATATAAGCACCTTCCAAGCCCTGGTCTGCACTGAGGATGAACTAATAGGATTCTACTCACCTCTGTCTTTGTCTGGAAGAAGAAAGTTCCAAAATGCTGAAGTGTGGTCTTTAGCAGATGATTTATAGTTTGTGACAAAGAGGATTCAATGGAGCCTCCCTGCTTTCTGTAGTGTTTCAGAGAATCACTCCTTGGAGAACATCACCATGAGGACTTGCAAATCCTAATTTACAAAACAAGTGATGCAATTGTCTATATTTCCTACCATTATTTCCCCTCTATCTTTAAACCACTGACCCTTAACTTCAGTCTTATATAAGGGATGCTTAAGAGTGACTTGCTGATGAATGGAGACAGAATGGGAAACTGATTTCAAAATCTGCTTGGTTGTTATATCTTTTTTATTGACCAAGATGTCAAGCTGCATCTCAAATTCAGAACTGAATCTGATTAACATAAGTAAATTATTCTGACTATTCTGAGCCAGTATAGTGTTGTGCTTAGAGTGTTGGACTAGGACTAGGGAACTCAGGTTCAAATCTCTGTTCAGCCATTAAGATAACTGGATGACCTTTCACCAATTTCCTCAGGCTAAGCTACCTTACCGAGCTGTCTGGAGGTTAGACTTGGGAAGGTGACCTTCAGTTCCTTGGAGGAAAGCTGGGATATAATGACAAAAAGTAAATATTGGGAGCAAACCATCTGAAACAGGTCTATGATTATGAACTGGAACAATAGTTCTGTTTAAAGAAACTTGGGATGGATCCAAAGCAAAATGTTATGCTTTGAAATAGGATGTGGGTGTGTTAGGTGTTCACACCTATGGTGGAGATGAATTAGGAAAGGCTGAAGGACTCTAGCTGGAATGAAGCTGGTTTGAGAAACAATACTGTTATGAGTTTCATTTTTATTCCTAGATCCCCTTCTAATCGCTGGATCTGGCAAGTGTTAAAATCTAAGCAAGGATTTTATTTCCTGGAATAGCCTCTACTGTACCTCATTCCAAAGGAAACACAAGCCCTGTTCATTTTGAAATGATTAACAATCTCTGCATTGAAATTGCACCCATTTTTTACACTTTCTGAACACACTCCTCCTGTAAAATACACATTTTTCAATTCTTTACATTTTCAATTCTTTACAATTAATTTCCCCATTAAACGTCCACTTTGTACATAAATACATTTTGTGAGCACTTCTTGCATTTGGAAACCTCATTGCAAGAAGGATTGGTGGATCGGTCTTAAATATTGAATCATGTTGTTGAAGTTATCAATGGGCTTGTCCCTACTTTTTCCAGTCCTCACTCCTTTGCCAATTGCTTCCATGATCTTTTGATGTGAACTACCAACACAGCAATTTTATTCATCGTTAAATGAGCAGAAATTTCACATATGATAGATTTCTGAGAAGTGTGTTGGATAATTGCAGCCCCTTCTCTCCCTCTCATCACAGGTTATTTTGTTACCAATAATCAACCACAAACAGCACAGGAGATTTTGGAAGAGCATTTCACATCAGCTTTTATTTCATTCACCAACCACTAAGGAGTCTCTTTTATGTTCGAAGCATTAATGTCTGGCATGGAAAACTGTACGTTGACTTTCATTGCTGGAATTGGAAGTGCAACCCACTCACATATTTAAAGCAAAACTTGTTGTTACTAACCCAACAAAGTAATGGTCAATGAATTCAAGTAACAATGACTCTGATGAATGAATCAAAATAGTTATCAAAAATTAGTTGCCAAAGGCTTTTATTTGCACTATAGGATTTTTAAAAATAAAATAAGAATAATTCTGACTTTCTATCCACAGTCATAACCTTCAGGACAACTGAAGTTATAGTAAATATAATGAAATAAAGGTTTAAAAAATCTGTTCTAGGAACAAGTCAATAGAAACTGTATCTCTTTATCTCTTTTCATATGCCACACGCAGCCTCAGCAGCAATAACCAGGAAAAAGCATTAAAAAAGCCCAGATCATCCCTGTGGGATCCATTTCATATGCATGCTGAAATGTCATTATCTTAGCCTTACATCTAAAGACAAGCAGAGATGAAGCCAAAAGAACCTACCAGTAACACCATGATCTAGTCTAGTTTAGTCAACATTACACAATTGTATGTGTCTGCCCACTTTATTAAAAAAAAAGAAAGCAATGGGACACAGAACAGAACAGGGTCATAGATGAAGACATAAGAACATGGGTAGGTACACTTTAAATCATGGGAGCTGACTTGTCCCCCCATATTGATGCGTCACATGATGGCGCTGGGAGGAGGCAGGATGTATGGAGGGTGATCTATGCCCTTTGTTCATCTCAGTCCCCGCCTGGCTCCCGGGTGAGGGCAGGGGCACTTGGAGGGCAACCGGTGGTGGTGGAGGATGGTTGCCCCCTCAATATTGCAGGGCTCAGCCCCCTGCCCACCAATATTGAGGGGGCCAAAGCCCCTTCCGGTCCCTAGATGTGGCGCCCCTGCTTCAAATCATCTTGTGTACTATGTGCCAGTCAGAAACTTCCATATCTGACTCAGGGAGTAGATGTTCCTGTTTGCATATTATGCCACAGACCTATACAGCCACATTTTCCTTTGGTATGCTTTTTCCAGGATCTGCCATAGATTTTCCCCAACACTGCTTTGATCTCCTTGTTTCTCATGCTATAAATTATTGGATTCATCAGTGGGGGAAGGACACAGTAAGCCATGGCAACTGAACTGTCCAGACCCGCCAGTGAGTTGGAAGTTGGTTTTAGGTTGGCGAAGATGCCAGTGAAAAGAAATAAGGAGACAACGCTGAGATGAGGAATGCAAGTAGAGAAGGCTTTGTCTCTACTCTGTGCCGAAGGAATTCTGAACACTGTTTTGAAGATCTCCACATAGGACACAACTATGAAACTGAAGCAGCCGAGTCCTAGACATGCACTCAAGCCCAGAGCCACAGCTTCAACAAGGTACAAGTCAGAACAGGAGAGCTTAAGTAGTTGAGGTATCTCACAGAAGAACTGATTGATGGTGTTGGAACAGAAAGGAACAGCAAAGGTGGCTCCAGTGTGTAATGTTGCATAAAGGAGACCACTGATCCATGTACTAGTCACCATTTGGATGCAGGCTTCCTTATTCACTACTGTTTCATAATGCAATGGGTCACAAATGGCAACATACCGGTCATACGCCATGACTGTGAGGAGGAAAAAGTCTGATGCCATGAAGAAAAAGAGAAAGAAGACTTGAGCGATGCACTCCGAATAAGATATCAACCTGGTGTTCATGAGACAGTTAGCCATGGCTTTTAGTATTGTGACTGAGATGTACCCAAGGTCCATAACAGACAAATTTGCCAGGAAGAAGTACATGGGATTGTGAAGATGGGGATCTGTGACCACAGCCACAAGGATGAGGATGTTCCCTAACAATGCTGCCATATAGATCAGTAGAAAGATCACAAAATATACAAGCTGTATCTCCCGAACTTCAGAGAAACCCAAGAGGAGGAATTCTGTAATGGTGCTTTCATTGGACATTTTGTCCTTAATACATTTTGTCCTACAAAAAAACAGGCAGCATAACCAAAGTTAGTAAGGCAGAATTCTCTTTTTGTTACTCATATACCCCCCTTAAAAAGGCTACTTTTGATCTGGGGGGAAGAAAATGTCATAATTTTGACATGGGTGTTGCCCCCCACCCCCTATTTCCTCCCCATTAACAATAACTGAATGGATTTAAAGTTTTAAGGGGGGAGAGAGATAAGTTTCATCATCTCTTAATACCAGAGAACAGCATAGTGCTGCCCGCTCTCCCCATACCAAGCTTATCCAATATATCCATCTCTCAAATCATTAGAACTACAATAGAAGTTAAATTCTTTGAATCTCATGGCACACACATAGTGCTCAGTGAAGAGCAGTTTATCATGCCGTGGTAGTAATGATTGGGGATGGACACATTAGATTAGAAGGTCCTACTTTTCCTTCCCCAGACACAGATAACTGCTATCAATTCTGATCACATATTTGGAGTAGGAGGCAGGGGACTAGGAACTGTGTGAATCAAATGGCAACATTCATCCTGTCCTCGCATGGAAATAAAATTCAGTGCCCCATCCCCCACCCCCACCCCTCTATTTTAATAGAAATGGAAAGAAATGTCAAGAAAAATACATGAACTATTTTGATTGTGAGAGCAAAAGGCACTCATTGGTTAAGTGCAGGCAGGAACAAGGAAGGCAAGAATTATGAACTGCTTAATTTTTACCTTTCAGTTGGATGACATGAGGTTGCAAAATATGAATAGGTACTGAACAGGTTGAGGGAACATTCAGGTTAACCCCGATGATATGCCATGTGTTCAATTTGCCCTACAGAAATCCTCAGAAGCTCACTTCTCCCCCAACAGCGCCAGTTAATAAATGCATTGCAGCCTACAGATGGCATCACACATTGTATCTGTGGTCCCAAGAGTGCAAAAGACATTGGGAAAGAGACTACCAAACTTATTCTCAGTAGAACTGGAGACTCTCAGGTAGTTTCTAAAGCTCATCAGGAGGGAATACGTGAAATATTGTGAGTGTTTCAAAAGGATCAGAAACTTGAAAGTAATAATTAATGCTGATTCAGGTTGTGAAGTCAGAATTTTGGAAATTAATTCTTCTCATTTACTTGCCTGTATATTTACTTCTATTGATACATGTGCATACTGCACAAAATACTAGAAAGACTCTCCTCCCTGGAAGAGAGGGGAGTGGTTGTGGGCGGGAGCCCGAGCTCCGCCCCTGGCCGGGGGCCTTAGCCCCCGCCCCTCCTCACCTGACTGGCGCCCACGCCCACCGGAGGCAGCCAACCAGGTGTCTCCGGGGGGCGTGTTTAGCAGCTTAATGCTGCGGCTCCAGCTCCGCCTCCTCAGGTGTCTCCGGGGGGCGTGTTTAGCAGCTTAATGCTGCGGCTCCAGCTCCGCCTCCTCCTCAGTCGTCGTCGTCCCGCAGCGAGTCACCCACCCTCCACTCCCATTTAGCTCAGGGTCTAGGTTTTTTGGCCTTGCTATGGACCTTAGGTTGGTCGCCCCGGTTGTCTGGGGGGCCTGGTAGGAATTTTTCCATTTGGCATTAGGCTTTTTGGTTTTTTCGCCTACCTCGTAGCAATTGTCACAACTTTTGTGGTATTGGTGGGTAGGTTAGGCATTGGATTCATGTGTGTCAAGGGCTAGGTGTGGCCATCGCATTTGCTATCTACCGTGGGTTATTCCGTTAAAGGAATCTGGCGGTCGTGTATTCCGTCTGATGCCTGCTTGGCGGGAGGCCATGGCACGACCCTCGGTGACATCAGGGGTGAGCCTATAGTTGGATTAGCATCAACAGGCTCCACCTACTGTTGAATAAACCCACCTCCTATAGTCATCCAATGCCTAAGCCAATACCTTTTCACTGCTGTAATCAATAAAGTTGTGGCCTTTTCTTGCCCATTAACCTTATATCACGTGTCCTTGTGTGTTTATTTCACATAGCGGGGGTCGGGCCCTCGATCCACAACATCACCATTCCCTGCATCAGGATGTCAGCATGCCCTCTCTATATGACCCCAGTTCAATTTCATAAAAAGGTGCGATGAAACAGCCATATCATAATGATACGTGGCATTCTCCAGTTGTGTAAAAACTTACATAGCCCAAATAGTACCAAACAGGCACAGTAGGGAGATATCTGCATCCCTGGGTTTGTAGTTTGTGAGAGTGTGAGTTTTGTAAAAGAGACAGGGAGGGAGAGAAATTGGTACCAAATGCTGCCTGACTGTTGCAGGAAGAGTGGAAAACCAGAACACTGGAAGGGATTGAATGGATATCCTGGAATAGGGCAAGGACATGACTTGCTGGAACCATAATAGAAGCATTACACACACACACACACACACACACACACACACACACACACACAAACACACTGTGTATGTGAATCCCATTTATTTGTGACTGATGGTAATCTCTCTACAACAGAGCATTGTGTAACCACCAAAAACTGAATTGTTGCTTAAGTTTTCAAACATAACAATTAAAGTTTATCACAATTAGCTTCATGAAATTCACAGCTGGATACAGTGTGATAAAAATGTTTGTTGGAAAATTATAGTTAACGAACAAATTTAAATCGTAAAATTGATGTCTCTCAGAAATGCAATTGCATAATTGTCATTAACCAAGTAAAACATTTTATATTGAGGTTACATTTTCTTCATCTGAGACTCACACAATAGAGTTTTCAGGTCATTCTCAGCCTCATCATTATCAAAATTATTAATAACAGCTATATGCCCCTTTTCACAGGAACTCAGAAAGTAAAAAAAGTGGATTATAGTGTTACTGTTTTCAAACCAACTCTCTGAGGTAGCTGAGACTGTAAGACAGTATCTGTTCAAAGACTGTCCTGTGAGATTCATCACTGAGTAAATTTTTTAATGAATATCACCTCACTGAAAGCCAGAAGCTCCACCACACCACATTTGTTAGAGATTTCGAACAGTAACAAAGATTAGATGTTTCCCAGGAAAATGATCTACACATCTAGAAAATTCAGCTGAACCATTTTTCCACCCTTGTAGATGTGTGTACACCTTCCCACCAACCTCCCCACCTTTATCAACTTCCATTATTTAATACTACACAGTGCATAGGTCCATTTTCCTGTTTCAGAAATCTGAGCTTAATTAAGGGGGAAGTCTTTCTCCTGGCAAGATGTTTCAGGGCCTCCTTGACTTTCTTGTTTCTCAGACTATAAATGAAAGGGTTCAGCAATGGAGTTACCACTATGTTCAGTATGCTGACTACCTTGTTCAGGTCTAAAGAGTGATTTTTTTGTGGCTGAACATACATGAAAATGCAACTCCCATAGTAGAGTGTCACCACAAATAGATGAGAAGTACACGTAGAGAATGCTTTCTGTCGTCCTTTGGCTGCAGGGATCCTAAGCACTGTTCCAATGATGAAGATATAGGACAAACTTGTCACCAGTAATGAGCCCAGAAGCAGCAAAGCTGCACTTACAAAATTAATAATCTCAATCTTCTTTACATCAAAGCAGGCCAGCTTGAGTAAGGGGTCAACATCACAAAAAAAATGTTTAATGACATTGGGTCCACAAAATGGCAGCTGGCCTATCAGGATTGTAGGTGGTAGGACTGCAAAGAAGCCCCACATCCAGGAGGCAGCAATAAGCTGGAGGCAAAGGCGCATGGTCATGATGGCTGCATATCTCAGTGGGTTGCAAATGGCAAGATAGCGGTCAAATGACATGACAGCCAAAAGGAAGAACTCACTGGAACCTGCTGAGAAGAAAATGTAGGTTTGCAAGATACAACTATGGATGGAGATGGATTTTCTCTGACTCATGAAGTTGACTAGCATTTTGGGGATAACTGTGGTGGTGTAGAGAGCCTCCAAAATAGACAAGTTGGCAATGAACATGTACATTGGGCTATGAAGGCTGTTCTCACAGCACACCAAGGTAATAATGATAAAGTTGCCTACCATAGCAACAGTGTAGGTGATGAAGAATAAAGTGAAGAGTACTGGTTCATCCACCTTAGTATCAGAGAAACCTAAGAGGATGAATTCAGTTACAATCCTTGTCTGGTTCCTCATTGTGATGTGCTGCTGAAACAGTCACTTGAAGAAATGGAGAGATGGGTAGCAGCTGGGTAGACAAATTCTTTTTCCACTCTGAAATTTTAGATAAGACAGGCATGAAAACTGAGTTTGAGAAGCATGGAAGAGTCCATATGGCATTCCCAGTCAGACCATGCATGGAGAAATCAATTATGCTTGCTTAAACTAAGGGAAAGAAGGGAAGAGAGAAGTATTGAAAGAACCAAAACTGGAATTCTATGTTTCATGAATGCAAAACATTTGCCCTCTATCAAATTATGCAATAGAAATGTGCAATAAGGCCAATATTTCATTTTTAAACATAAATAAATAAAATAAAACACTTTAGAGAGTGTTAAACATGTTTATCACCCATTAATTTCAAATGCAAGACATGTGAGTAATTTCCTAAATGTTCCAGTTTAAAATCAATGGTACTGAAAAGCACTAATTGATAACCTGGCTCTTATTATTTAATTCATCCAACATGCCCCCAGCTTCTGTTTTAAACTCTTACCGTTGGAATATTTTAATAAAATAAATACACATATTATTATCTCAGTATGTTTCACTTCTTCTACCAGTAGTGACACTGCTGGAATGAATTTTAGAACAGAACAAAGAGAATGAGGAAGCAGAGGAAAAAAGTGGATGGAACATAAACAGTGATGGCAAGAGAAGCAGAAGAGAAAATAGAACCATTCCCACCTCTCTCAGGTCTTCAGCAATAAGCCTTTATCTCTTTTCTCTACAGATGTAACTTGCACCCATAGGGTGCCAATGAAACCCCAATCTTCATTATCGGTTTCCCCTTCTTATTTTCATTGATATGTTTGTCAAAATAAAAGGTAATTCATGAAGCATAGTCTATTAAGCTACAATTTTTTCTGCCTTGCCTCTTTCAGAGAGCTGCAGGGATAAAACTGAAAACAAACATATATTTCCAAATTGCCAAAATTAAGCAATGGGTCCATCCTCAGCAATATTAATGTTTTTTTCAAGCTTCTTTCAGGTTTTCATTATCTTGGATTCTTACCACCCCCACAGGAGAGAACTGGCTGAACATAGGTGTGTCAGAGAGCAGTTAATACTGTTTTAAAAGTTTCAGTGTAAATATTAGGTGAATGAAGAAGGCAGCAGCCTAGAACATTATAGTCCTTTATCCTTTTCTTCATGATAGAGACCAAATGAACACAGTGTTGTTTACTACAGGATATGTGGAAACAGTTATTCATCAAAGGGTAAGTATGTATCCCCAAGGAATAAATTATATCAGGCCTACCAATATATCCCTGAACCAGTTCCAAAGCACTTATTTGCAGACATTTAAAATACAGAATGAATAATGAAATATTTTGTTTCTCTGATCACTGAATCTTCCACTGCTACAATAGGTGTATTCACACACAGAATTCAATGAGTTTAGAATTTGTGTATATAACAGGTGAGCTGTACACCTGTACAATTATTCACATGTAATGTTTAATGAGTGTTGAGTCTATATACATATTTACAAAAACTCCCTAGGGAGACAACTTGTGCCTTGGTTCAATGTAATATGTGAACAAGCCTATTGTCATCTGGCATGTTTCATTGGATTTGTGTTGGGTGTTGAACCTTTGTGGAGTTATCTACAAAATGTCTTCTAGATTCACATTTGTGTGAATCTGAATGTCTCTCATCAGGTGAAACATTTGAGGAATTTTGAGGAAAGCAAAAAAAAGTATTTCATTACAGCTAATGAGATTTCTTGCGGTAGATGACATAAACTACACTTTGTGGTTGAATATGGCAGTTTAAGGACACTTTCCCAGACTTATTCAAAGCAGTTAGCAAAGAGATAAAACAATAGGATCATGAAAAAAAACTAGAGCCATTCTTTGAAACATGCAAAGGTTAAAATACTAAAATAGTTTAAAATCGCCTCAGTTTCCTAATCATCTGGGTAGACTTGTCTGAACTAAAATGTTTTTAGCTGGCACAAAAAATAGTACAGTGAAAGCAGCTGCTTGATCTCAATAGGCAGGGAGTTCCATAGTGTAGGCACTGCTACACTAAATGATCAAGGTTTTTCTGGCACTTGTAGTAGTGCTGATTTTGCCAATCAAAGTGGTTCAGTGGGCACATGTGGGGTAAGGCAATCTCACAAGCAAACTGGTCCCACGTAATAAATGGCTTTATATACTGATAGTAACAGCTTGAACTTGGACCAATAGCAAATTGTCAGCCAGTGCAGATCTCTGAGCACATGGTCCCCACTTCTGTCAGAAATCGTGGTGCAGCATTCTGCGCTAACTGCAGCTTCCAGATCTAATGTTATGCATAGAATATTAAAATTAATGACCTGTTAAAATCAATGGACATGACTGACGTATGTCCATTAATTCCAATAGGTCTACTCTCAGTAGAATTTAATACGCTACACCCCTTACTGGGGATAGTGTACGTAGAAGTGACAATATTCTAGTGTTTCTAAATGCCTCTGAAAAAGCATTTAAGAACTTTAACAAGTTTAAAAACTCTTACGTTATTTTTTCCAGGCCAATAAATGCAAGGCGAGGAACTGTGATGGGAAAAGTTACTAACAGACATCTTGGCAAGCAACTGTGCACAGAGCACACAATTCTAAATTTTAGAGTGCATTCTACCACACCACTTATTTGAGAAGTTAACTGTTTTGTTATACTGCAATAGATGCAGTATATCTCAGGGCTATTGTATTATACGTTCCTCATGCCTTGACTTTGTACCAGGGATGGACAGATCAGTCTAATCCATATCAGTTATCCATACCCATGTGCAGAATGTTCTTACCGGGCAACCTTGCCTAGTACCGGGCAACCTTGCCTACCACTGATATCTGATCAGCACCAAGCAGTCATTTTTGTTCTCTCAGGCATTTGGGTGCTGACATGGACATAGTGCTGTTTCTTGCAGCCATTTTAGGGGACATTCTATCAGTTTATGTAGTAATTATCCTGTTTATGGGATGAACTGTGTACTTATTGAATAATCACTTTTAATGTGATAATGTGCAGTGATAAGACTCCACTTCCAATATCAAGGGTTATCAACGATTCCTATCAAAAATGTACACTGTACTTCACATGTTTTAGTGGTTTATCCTTTCTGGCCAAACTAGAAACAACATTGGACACACACTTAGCAATTGCATGAGTGTTGTTTTTTTTTGTTTGTGCTCTCTGATCTGGCTCAGACTGTTATGTTGAGTGTGGAAGTTTTACCCTTTGCTTCTTTGCTGTACACCTGGGCAGTGTTCACATAGCAGTTTATTTCATTTTCTGGATGTTTCCCTGCTAATTTGTGCATTATATTCAAGCTTTCACATGACATAAGAGCCACTTCTTAGAAATCTAAGAGAACTGCAGTGCTTCTTTCCATGTTATTTGCTTCAAGGAAGTAGTAGTAGTAGTAGTAGAAGAAGAAGAAGAAGAAGAAGAAGAAGAAGAAGAAGAAGAAGAAACCATGTTTCCAAGTTTGGAATCCATTTGCAAGCCTGAAAGCTTGTACAGGGCTATGTACCAGCTGAAGTCCCGCAGAGTGTTTCACAAGCAAATTTCCTTTAGAAAAGCTGGTTATGGAGCTTCACTCCCCAAACTGCCCCCTCCCCTCAATAGGTGGATCAAGGAGAGGAAGGACACTTGAGGAGCACTCACACACCCAGCAAAGGATTGCTCACTGCATAACAGCTGTAATCCTGCAGGATACAGATGACAATCTGAAATTGGATTTCCTCACTCACCCACCCCAGGATCAACAGCTGTGTAGGGGAAAGGGCAATCTTTCAGATTCTGAGTGAGGCTTTGCCAATGGCTTTCCTAAAAGAAAGCTTCTTGTGAAGCATGGCACATCCACACCAGACTGAATGCTCAATTGTTGGGTCAATCCTGGGGTGGGAGTTGAGGCTGGAAACCACAAAACTAGAAGGGATGTAATGGAGTACCCTGGAATGGGATATGTCTGACTGGCTGGCTGGCACCTTAAACAGAAACATTCCACACCAAAATATTTTGCTGCAGATTCCATTTAATAGAGACAAATGACTGTCTCTCTACAACAGAGTACTAGTTGACTATGCAAAAGAAAATTGTGGCTTAATTCTTCAACGTTTACAATTAGAAATCATCATAAATAACTTCAAGTATTTCACAACTGGCTTCAGCATGACCAAAAAATCCCCCAGAAAATATTTGTGGAATATATTGCTGCTGGAGATCTATAAATTCAAATATAAAGTACCAGTCAAAACATTAAACAAAACTCAGAAATGCAACTATATAATTGTAATTAGCCAAGTGAAACAGTTTCTTTGAGGATTTATTTTCCACATCTAACACTCACAGAAAAATTTTCAGGTTTGTCGTAATATATATTATTAATAACAATGATATTGGTTTTCTGCTGCTTTCCAAAGGAGCTCAGGAAACCACAAAATTGTGAGAATGTGTGACCCTGGGTGAGAATGTTCAATCTGGTCTTCTCAGTAAAAACTACAAACTCAACCCCACCCACTACTAAAAGTTTTAAAGCTGTAATAAAGATTTATTTTTTTTACCAATAGTCCCCATTTACTTTCATTGTTAATTAACACTACATAGTGTAGGGAAACTTTCCCCTGTTTCCAGGACTCAGCAATTAATTAAAGGGAAAATCTTTCTTCTGGTGAAATGTCGCAGGGCCTCTTTCACTTTCTTGTTTCTCAGACTATAAATGAAAGGATTCAGTAATGGAGTTATCACTGTGTTCAGTATGCTGGCTACCTTGTTGAGGTCCAATGAGTGGTTTTTTTGTGGCTGAACATAAATGAAAATAGAACTCCCATAGAACAGTGTCACCACAATTAGGTGAGAGGCACATGTAGAGAATGCTTTCTGTCGTCCTTTTGCTGAGGGGATCCTAAGCACTGTTCCAATAATGGATATATAGGACACACTCGTCAACAGTAATGAGCCTAGGAGGAGCAAAGCTGAATTGACAAAATTAATCATTTCAATTTTCCTTACATCAGAGCAAGCCAGCTTGAGAATTGGGTCAACATCACAAAAGAAATGGTTGATAGAATTGGGTCCACAAAATGGCAGCTGGCTTACCAGGACTGTAGGTGGTAGGACTGCAAAGAAGCCCCACATCCAGGAGGCAGCAATAAGGAGGAGGCAAAGTCTCAAGGTCATGATGGCTGTATATCTCAGTGGGTTGCAAATGGCAAGATAGCGGTCGAATGACATGACAGCCAGAAGGAAGAACTCACTGGAACCTGCTGAGAAATAGATGTAGACCTGCAAAATACAACTATGGAAGGCGATAGATTTTCTCTGACTCATGAAGTTGACTAACATTTTGGGGATAACTGCGGTGGTGTACAGAGTCTCTAAAAATGACAGGTTAGCAATAAACATGTACATTGGGCTGTGAAGAGTCCTCTCAGACCACACCAAGGCAATAATGATAAAGTTGCCTACCAAAGCAAAAACATAGCTGATGAAGAATAAAGTGAAGAGTACAAGTTCAACCCTTTTAGTTCCAATGAATCCTAATAGGATGAATTCGGTCACATTCCTTGTCTGGTTCCTCATTGTAATGCACAGCTGAAAGAGTCACTTGGGATAGTGAAGGTACAGGTATTGGTCATACCAATTCTTCTTCTGCTGTGATAATTCTGGATTATGTAAGAAAGGTATAGAAACCATGAGCCAGAGAAGGACAAAACTTCCCACATGCCTGTTTCTGTGAGTTAATACATGGAGCTATGCATGAGAAACATCAGCTGTTTTTGTTTAAATCAAGGGAAGAAATGGACCATGTGAAACTGAAAAAAAAATACAAGATATTAGGATTGATATACTATTTTTCATAGATTGAAAACCAAGCCCTTTCTTGTACTAAACTAAACAAATGAGGTAATAAAGAAAAGTTTCATTTAAAAACATTTTAGACAATAAAAATGTTTATCTCCTACAAATTTCAAAAGGGGGAAGCATAAGCAACCTCCTAAATAAGTTTGAAACTAGTACACACAAGTTCTTACCTTCAAGCTTAATATTTAATTTAACTGTATGAAACTGTTACTGTTGAAATATTTTAATAAATAATGAACCATACCTGATGCTGCTGCTTTGGCAGCACTTCAGACTTCCACTAATTCCACAGAACCTTCCCCTCCTCTCCTCCGTAGTGTCTCCTGCATCCTCAATATCTGCTCCAGAGAGGAGGAAGACCCATTGGAGCAGATTTAAAGAATACATAGAGAAGACAGGAATGAAAGTTCAGTTGTTCAAATTGAACTCCCTACATGAAGCATTATTCAAAACCCTATATTTATATATATTGTTATGGAACAGGCTCCCCTCCGCAGCTTGAGTTTTTTTTTTTTTTTACTTCTTTTGGCAGTACAGTGGTACCTTGGGTTAAAGACACTTCAGGTTACAGACTCCACTAACCCAGCAATAGTACCTCGGGTTAAGAAATTTACTTCAGGATGAGAACAGAAATCACACGGCAGCAGTGCGGCAGCAGCAGGATGCCCCATTAGCTAAAGTGGTGCTTCAGGTTAAGAACAGTTTCAGGTTAAGAACAGACCTCCAGAATGAATTAAGTTCTTAACCCGGGATACCACTGTAGTAGTATTGCTACAATACCTTTTAAGCAAAACAGAAAAATAAAATGTGCACCAGAAAGTGGATGGCCCATCAGTAGAAAGAGCAAGAGAAGTAGGAGAGAAAAGAGAACCGTTCTGCAACCCTCTTTCTTTGCAAATATAATTTGCACCCATAGTGTCTCATGGAACCCTAAATTTCCCATCCTTATCCTTTGCTCCCTCTTCCTTGATTTGTTTGTTAAAATAAGAATTAAATCACGTTACCATGGATGGTCTCATTGAGATACATTATTTTTATCTGTCTTGCCTCATTCAGAAAACTATAGAGATTCATACTGGAGACACACCCCTCACAGTCGTATTTCCAGTTTGACAGCAATAAGTAATTTTTTCATTCAGGGTCATATTGCTTCTTTTCAAGTTTATTTTATAACTTCATACTGTTAGTTTTGTCGGTCATGGAATCATTTTAATATTTGAAGCAGTTGGAGGAGGATAATACAGTGGTACCTTGGGTTACATATGCTTCAGGTTACATACGCTTCAGGTTACAGACTCTGCTAACCCAGAAATATTACCTTGGATTAAGAACTTTGCTTCAGGATGGGAACAGAAATTGTGCAGCGGCAGTGCAGGAGCAGCAGGAGGCCCCATTAGCTGAAGTGATGCTTCAGGTTAAGAACAGTTTCAGGTTAAGAACGGACCTCCGGAACGAATTAAGTTCTTAACCCGAGGTACCACTGTACTTAATACCCTTTTGGTTTTTAAAAATTCCAGTTTAAATATTATAAGAATTAAGCAGCCACCAACCTGTGTCATGCCCCACTCTTCTTTTCTTAATGATAGAGGCTGAACTAGTACAACTCTGTTTCCTACAGAATATATGGGAAAAAAATTGTTCATCATTCAGCAGGTATGCATCCCAAAGGATCAAACTATGGCAACACTTTCCTGAGTCAATTCCAAAGCACATATATGGAGAACTTTAAGAGTTCTCTGACCTCAGATTCAATGTCCTAACATAAAGTATAATGTTCCTCCCATCGCTTAAAATCAGGCTGATCTCACATTACATTTAACATAAGAATTTGAGTTGTGCACTTGTTCTGTTATTCTCATGTAATGCTTATTGAGTGTAGAGCCCGTCCTCATGTGTAGACAATTGTTGAGCCATATAAATCAACAAGGGCACAATCTTAAACACAATGCGGTATAGAGACAACCTGTCCACAAGCCTATTGTCATGTGGGGTAGTATTGGGTTATGCCCTTTTGCTGGGTAACCTCCAATATGACCCCTTTTGTGGAATTTGGATGTCTCTCCTCAGGTGAAACATGTGAGGAACTTTGAGAAAAGCTCCAGGTATTTCATTACAACCAACAGATGTGCCAACTCTAGGGGGACAATGTGTCTCCAGCTCCCTCAACCTTTATTGGAAAGGGCATCTCAATGTTGAGGGGATCAGACACAGTGCACATGCATGACATCACAGGGTTTGCACATTGCATCAGAGTTTCCAGAACACTCAACCTCCTCCAGATGTTGCAATGTCCTGCATGCTGCTTGTGTGACACCACACGTGTGTGATGCACAACGTGTGTGATGTCACATACATGTGGTGTGTGCTAGGCCCCCTCAATCTTGCGGGCAACCTGGAAGCTCTGACAAATAATCTGATTCCCTGAAGAGAGATTACACAGCCCACAATGTAGTGGTGGAATAGTGTAGTTTTTTCTTCTGAGCCCCTACAGGTGCAATGACACTCCATTGGGGTCAGGGAAGCACCCAACACCCCTCTATGGGATTGCCCAGTGCTGACCACTGGGAGGGTGCAAACCAAGCTACCAGGGTGTCACTGGGCAGCTAGGAGAAGAAATTCCAGAGTGGCAGAGGCTCTAACCTGAGTTTAGTACATGGCTCAGGCCCCTTATGGGGGCTTTTATTCTATGCTGATCCAGCCCACTCCATTTCCTCCAAGTTATACAGAACTTCAGAAACTCCTAACAATATTAAGCCTTTTTTTTAAACTTAGGGAAAGGCAAAACAAAAACAAAAAGCAAAATGAGGGAAAGGCAAAAAACAGTAAAAATTAATGAAGGCCAATAATTTGAAGCTCAGTGCAAAGAAAGAGACACTGTTTGGAGGGGGTTTCTCAGTTTGTTTTGGTAGGGTACATCCTTTTCTGTATGGGGTCACCCTCCCCCTGAAGTTGCAGTTGTGCTTCTTACAGGTACACCTGGATCAATTACTGTCCTTAGATGCACAAATGGCATGTGTTTTGTGGAGTGCTTTCTGGATGGACATAGATTCAATGTTCTGTGCTCTGATAAAGCGTGTTCTCCTTCATGGAGAGCACGTGTTGCGGCGGGGGCCGCCAGGACACTCCAAAGTTGGGGGCGGGCTAATTGATCATTGGCCACTGATGCGATTGGGGCTTCCCTTGTTGTTGGGAAGAAGTTAATGTTGCCATTTGTTGATTGACAGCCAGAAATGCTAAAACTCCTTGCACGAAGCTAGGGCTTCCTCTTTTCGCCCGTGCATCGGATTGCCCGTCCCCCCCCCTAGAATTAGGGGTGTTCGCTTTGACCTTGCTATGCCTGTCATGGGGTCGACTGCTCTTGGGGCAGGGGCCCAGTAGGAATTTTGTCCATCTGGCTGATTGGCTGGGACCATTTGGTTTTTGCTTACTGCGTAGCAAATCATTACAACTTGTAAGGTTGTGGTTAGGCATTGGTTTATGGTTTGGTTGGTTGAGGGGCATGGATTGGCTGTGCCTGCCCCTCTCATGCTGCTGCTGCAAGGGATTCTGTTAAAGGAATTGGGGGCTAACTATTGCTTGTCCACTCTGTCAAGGGGGCTCGGGCCATAGCAATGAGCTCCTGGTTGCATTTGGGGAGGGCTGAGGGCAGGTTCCCTGCTCCATCGCTACCCCCAAGTGTATTCCCCTTTTCTGACTTTCGCATCGTGCGGAATGTCAGCCTGTCCCACATGGTGGGGGCAGATAGTCACAACCAATGCCTAAGCAACCACTCACATTTTTGTATTTTAATAAAGTTGTGGCCAAAATTATGCCAAAAACCTTCAACAAAAAATTCTGTGTGATGTGTGAGTTATTGGGGTGGCCCTGGGGACCTCGACACGCAAATCCTAGGCTAGATTACAGCAGCTGCATTATACACGAAACTACCTTTAAATTTAAGAGTATATGAAGCATGCGCTGGATAAGGCCAAAGTCCTATCTAATCTAGCATTCTGTTCTCCTAGTGGCCAAGCAGATGCCCATGGAAAGCTCACAAGCAGAAACTGAGCACAGAGCACTCCCTGGTCTATGATTCCCAGCCAGAGGCATATAGTCTCTGATAGTGAAGACCATTGATAGTCTAGAAGCTGCAGCTAGTGCGCAATAAAGCAGGTGGATTTCTGATGGCCTCTAGGCAGCCAAAACATTAGAACACAGACATTTTGGACTTAGAAGGTTTTAACAATATTTTTGGATGGCATGCATATTTGTGGTATGACAAGGTTAAAGCTCACAAAGCCTTTAAAAATCATATTGTCAGGAAAGCATTATATAATGTCTGGATTAGATATAAAGATTTGCTGGAAAATAAAACCCCTAGGTGGTTGTCGCCAATGGAGGCAAAGGCTGTGAAAAGGCTCAATATGGAGTCCAAATGGCCGAAATATTGGGAAATTTTGGAACAAGAAGGGGACAAACTGAAATTGCAGAGCTTTGAGAAATTAAAAGATAAAGTGCGAGACTGGCTTCATTATTATCAAATAATGGAGGTTTACAAGTTGGACAGGAAAATTGGCTTCCAGGTGGAAAAATCAAAATTGGAAACAGAACTGTTAGAATCCAATACTAAAAATTTGTCAAAAATGTACAACTTGCTGTTGAAATGGAGTACGCAGGATGAAACGGTGAAGTCAGCCATGATTAAGTGGGCACAAGATATTGGTCATAACATTATGTTTGCTGACTGGGAAAAGTTGTGGACCACCGGTATGAAATTTACGGCATGTAATGCCCTAAGAGAGAATATTATGAAAATGATTTATAGGTGGTACATGACCCCAGTCAAGCTTGCAAAAATTTACCACTTGCCTGATAATAAATGTTGGAAATGTAAAGAAAATGAAGGTACATTCTTTCACCTTTGGTGGACGTGCCCAAAGATTAAGGCGTTCTGGGAAATGATATATAATGAACTGAAAAAGGTATTTAAATATACCTTTCTGAAGAAACCAGAGGCCTTTCTCTTGGGTATTGTCAGCCAATTGGTGCCAAAGAAGGATAGAACATTCTTTATGTACGCTACAACAGCAGCAAGAATACTTATCGCGAAGTATTGGAAGACACAAGACCTACCCACCCTGGAAGAATGGCAGATGAAGGTGATAGACTATATGGGACTGGCAGAAATGACTGGCAGAATCCGAGACCAGGGGAGAGAGACAGCGGAAGAAGATTGGAAGAAATTTAAGGACTATCTTAAGAAACATTGCAAAATTAATGAATGTTAGAATGACGCTGGTTTAGAATTTATGTGGTTTCCAGCTGTAATGGATAAGCAAAAAGAAAAGAAAGGTCAAAAATTAAATGAAAATTAAGGGAAAGGATTTGCTGAATTAATAAATTAGAAATTGGAATACAGAAAGGGGAGGTATGAGGAAGTCGGGGAAGTAACTTATAAGAAAATAAGGGATTGAAAGTATACTTGTTTTTACTCTTGTCTGTTTGTATTTTTGTTTTGTTTTGTTTTTATATAATTTTTGAAACTTTAATAAAAATCTTTTGGGGAAAAAAATAGGCAGCCAAAACATTTACATTCTTCTTCTTTTTTCTTCAAATCACTTTTGCAAGAGCTGGCAGATTTCTAAACAGAGAAGGAGCATCAAACTCCTCAAAGATCACCACACACCCTTGTTGCAAGCTACCTAACACTGTATGTGACCAACTAGCATAAACACAATGCATACCCTGATACACTTTCAGCAGGAAAAGAATGAAATGAGAATCAAATTTGGAGAAGCAATCATGCAACTGGTCCACTGATGCAGCTTTCCTTACGTAATGATACCTCTGAAACCTTTCTAGGAAGAGCTAAAGCAGTAGCAGTTGAAGACCCAAGAGATGTTATGGTCTCTTGCTAAATTAAATTTAGGCAATAGCTTCAGAGACCACATGGGGAAGCCAGAGTTGACTGCATTTTCTCACAGTAGTAGGCTAATTTTCTCTCCTGCTTATTACAATACCAGTGATCACATCAAAGCTGTAAGTACATAAGCTATTCGAAGGTCTTGGTGAAATAGAATCTCAGATCTTGGACACATCAGGTATTTTTGGTGAACTTATTTCATTTTTTAAATTTTATTTAACATGCATCAATTCAAGAGTTTCAGGCTTGCTTCTCACACAATGTTATGACAACTAAAGTGAAACATTTTATTTTAATGGCAGATTTCAAGTTTTCCCATTGACGTTATGGGACTTTAATTTGCTTCCTTCAGACTGGATTCTCTCTCTCTCTCTCTCTCTCTCTCTCTCTCTCTCTCTCTCTCATCTAGCTAGCTAGCTAGCTATCATCTTAATTGTGTCTACTTAAACACATTCAGTGGGAATGCCACAGAAAGTCCTGTGAGATTGGGCAATGGCTTTTAGATTCAATAATTTATTAAAAATGATTGGACAAACAATGAGGGCAGGTCAACATACCAATTTCTGTAGTGCAGGTCAACATACCAATTTCTGTTATGTGAGAGCCAGTGTGGTGTAGTAGTTAAGAGCGATAGACTCATAATCTGGTGAACCGGGTTCGATTCCCCGCTCCTCCACATGCAGCTGCTGGGTGACCTTGGGCTAGACACACTTCTTGAAGTTTCTCAGCCTCACTCACCTCACAGAGTGTTTGTTGTGGGGGAGGAAGGGAAAGGAGAATGTTAGCCACTTTGAGACTCCTTTGGGTAGTGATAAAGCGGGATATCAAATCCAAACTCTTCTTCTTCTTCTTCAATTGAAACATCTATGTACAGATGCATTGTACTGCTAAATAATACATTGAGAGACATAACATATAGGATGAACAGCAAATTTTCATATGTGTTGAATATATTTTTGTTTTGTTTTGGGGAAAACTAGGCTTGTCTGCTGCATAATTGCCTTCCAAAGAAGGTACATATCCTTCTCTAAAAGGCATTGGACCACTTCTAATTGCTTATTTGTTGAATCCTTTGTTGTTGTTCTAAATAGTTACATATTAATGGATACAATCACACTGATTCCAGTGTCAACACAGAAAAGCAAAGTGGGAGAGCTGCTTTGCAGCCCCTTAAATGGAATCCATCTGTCTCTTCTACAACAGGCACAGATAACTCAAGAAACACCGTGGTGATGGTTAATTTATTCCCCACCCATCTGGCTTGGTTTTGCCAGTCACTCTGGGTGGCTCCCAGCAGAACAGTAAAAACAATATTATAATAGGGATTTTTGTTATATCTCAGCCTATTCATAATAATGAAGAGCAAGGAGGTGGGGAAGTGAAGAGAGATGCATAGATGTGCAGATTAGAAGAATAGCATGGAAAGCAAAGTGTGATTAAAATGGTAGCAAAGGTATAGAAATTACCATTTGATAGATGTAATCTGCATATGGTTGGAAACTATTGAGCTGAACTGTACCCCCTCAGTGTTTTTATTTATGACATGCATGTTGCTGGACAGCAATTAATGTATTCTTATCTATGAGAATACATTTTTCAGGTAAGGAGTTTGATTTTTAGGGTGCAAGCAGAGGCAGTTCTAAGGAAGCGTGACTGGTTCAGCCACATCAGGTATGGAGCCTCTGGGGTGCCACATCAGATACCACCACTATAATGCCCAATGGAAGGCAAGAAGCGGGTGCAGATTTATTCTTTGGAATCTCTAGTTAAAATATCCAGGTAGATTTTTAAAATTATTTTTTAGCATGATGGTGGTAAATTCTTTCTGCAGAGTTTTTGGCATTCAGAGTAGACAATATTTAACTGGATGGATAAACAGAAGATCACAGGAGGGCATAAGAAGGCACTGCTGAATCAGGCTCATGGCCAGTCAAGCCCAGTATTCTGCTTTCCAGTCACAGCAGCCAAACAGATGTCTATAGGAAGCGTGACTGGTTCAGCCACATCAGGTACGGAGCATCTGGGGTGTCACATCAGATACCACCACTACAGCCACATCAGGTACGGAGCATCTGGGGTGTCACATCAGATACCACCACTATTATGCCCAATGGAAGGCAAGAGGCGGGTGCGCGTGCTGGATTTTGATGTTGCACAGGGTGCCACTGATGCAAGGTCTGAATATAAAACATGGAGGCAAGCTGAGTCAGTAAAACACACTCCCTTTAAAAAGTTGTGCACTTGTTTCAATTAAATGTCACAATTATTTTAAAGACATTTTGCAATGTCTTTCCCATTAACTGGGGGAACGACCACTATGGTCTGTGCAGAATTCATCTTAGTTCCGGTTGATTGGATCATCACCTAACACATGGCACAGCCATTTACCAATGGTGAATTCTCATGCCTGTGTTGAAACCTCTACAAACTGTGATACAATGTTGTGAGTTTCACTACCACACATGCAGTCAAGCACATCAGCCACCACTGATGTGGAGCATTGCTGGGGAAACTCATAACATGATGGTGCTCTGTCACATGGAGAATGCTTAGGGAAGAGTGGCAGATCAATGGTGCTTGTGGTGGAGCACATGTAATACATGCCAAAGAAACCACAGATTTATTCTTTGTAATCTCTAGTTAAAATATCCCAGGTAGATTTTTAATTTTTTTTAGCATGATGGTGGTAAATTCTTTCTGCAGAGTTTCTGGAATTCAGAGTAGACAATATTAAACTAGATGGATAAACATAAGATCACAGGAGGGCATAAGAAGGCACTGCTGAATCAGGCTCATGGCCAGTCAAGCCCAGTATTCTGCTTTCCAGTCACAGCAGACAAGCAGATGCCTACAGGAAGTCCAAAAGCAGGACACAGATAAGATTTTTTAGGACCAAATTTAAGTTCCTGAAATTTTTCACAAGGTAAAGTGACCAAAAATAGAATCACCCATACACTTTGAACATTGCAAAGAAATAAAGTGATAACCAAATGAAAATGTGAAGAAAATGAAATGAAAAAAATATTATTTCCTCCCTCCAGATATTTGTCACAAGTCTACAGAATGGCAGTGGATAACTTCACAAGCAGAGTTACAGAATTTGTATTTGTAGGAATGTCACAAAATTCAAAATTTGAACAGTTTTTATTTTTTCTGTTCCTGATAGTTTATATAGCTACTTGGTTAGGAAATGTCACCATTATAATCACTGTAATATCAGACCACCATCTCCACATGCCCTTATATTTTTTACTGGCCAACTTGGCTTTTCTGGATGTTAGCGAATCTACAGTAACTGCACCTAAATTGCTGCAAGTGCTCTTTTCCCAGAATAAAACCATCTCCTTCAATGGATGTTTGACACAGATTTTCTTTTTTCACTTCATTGGGGGTACAGTCGTTTTCTCTCTTGCAATGATGGCAGTTGATCGATATCTAGCTATTCACAAGCCATTGCAATACATGATCATCATGAACAAGAAAACCTGCTTTTGGATCATTTTGTGTGCATGGCTAGGTGGCTCCATTCACTCCATGGTCCAGGTAGCACTGATCCTGCAGTTACCATTCTGTGGTCCCAACATACTGGATAATTTCTACTGTGATGTTCCACAGGTGGTCAAATTGGCCTGCACAGACATCTATACTGTTGAACTACTTATGATCTCCAACAATGGACTTGTTGTGACAGGAACCTTCATTGCTTTGCTCATGTCATACAGCATCATCTTGTTCAAGATAAGAAATCATGTCTCAGAAGGGAAGCACAAAGCTCTTTCAACATGTGCAGCCCAGATCACCGTAGTGAGTTTACACTTCATCCCATGTATCTATATTTATGACCAGCCCTTCAAGAAATTTACAGCAGATAAGGTGGTCTCCATTCTCTACACAGTTATCAGCCCAGTGCTGAATCCAATCATTTACACATTAAGAAATACAGAGATGAAAAATGCTATAAGGAGATTAGTGAGGAAAGTGCTGAGGTTTTATCAGAAAGATTCAAAACTGTAAATGTTATTTTTATGTATATTGGTTCTTATTTAAACGTCCTTGTATATTGCTTTAAACTTATTTAGTGATAAAATTACCAAAAAATTTAAAATATTAAAATATTATATTATATTATTAGTTTCTGCCTAAATGCCCAGGAAAAGAGAACTGCATTTACCTGGCACTGAAATTATGAGAAGTGGGGTTTTCTGGGGAAAGCATTTTTTTTTTTAAGAGATACGACTACAAAAAGGGCCTGTTCTCTTGTCACCACCTTTTGGAACTCCCTCAACGGTGGCACAAAGAGAAGCGTTTCTCATGATGATGTCACAGGCCGAGTAGTTTTACATTGGGAAAGTCAGTCCTTGGGGTCCTGGGCCACATAAGGCTTTTAATAGCTAAACACCTCAAATTTGGCATGAGAACAAATGGGCTGCCAGTGTACAGGCAGGCCGTAAACTATATTTACGGTTAAGGACATAACGAGTTGGATTTATGTAGTAGTAGTGAGTAGTGAGTGTGGTGGAGTCTCCTTCTTTGGAGGTCTTTAAGCAGAGGCTTGACAACCATATGTCAGGAGTGCTCTCATGGTGTTTCCTGCTTGGCAGGGGGTTGGACTCGATGGCCCTTGTGGTCTCTTCCAACTCTATGATTCTATGATTCTATGATTCCAGTAGTAGCAGCAGCGATAATAATAATAATAATAATAATAATAATAATAATAATAATAATAATAATAATAATAATTTATTTATATCCTGCCCTCCCTGGCCAGGACCAGGCTCAGGGCAGCTAACATCAGAGTATATAATACATTAAAACATAATGTAGGCCATTTCAGGAAGTTAAAATTAGTTGAATGAGTAGTTCTAATAACAAAAATGAAATTCGCAATGCCTGAAGGTGCAGCTTCAGGGTTGAGAGCAATAAAACAAGAAAGACTCACTGTGTTCTGTATAAGAATTAATGCATGGGTACTCATCTAAAGTACTAATCTGCCCCCTATCACCATAGCAGTGTTAGTGTTGATATTTTATTCTGTTTTTAGTTTATTGCTGATTTTATGTTTTAAACTGTTTTCAATAGTTGTTTTTAACTCCTTTTACTGTTGATGTTGTTTTATTTTCTTCATAAACTGCTTTTTACAACCAAGTGGTGCATACATTTGTCCCCATGAAAGAGGCAGGGTGCCACGGGGTCATGTAGGCCTTCTTCAAAAGGCTACTCAGCTGTAAGCCTCAAAGGATAGCATGATCTAATGGGGCTATAGTAAAGGTACAGCTCTTTGACCTTTACTCCTGACCATTAGGTCCAGTCGTGACCGACTCTGGGGTTGCGGCGCTGATCTCGCTTTATTGGCCAAGGGAGCTGGCGTACAGCTTCCGAGTCATGTGGCCAGAATGACTAAGCCACTTCTGGCAAACCAGAGCAGCGCACGGAAACGCTGTTTACCTTCCCGCCGGAGTGGTACCTATTTATCTACTAGCACTTTGATGTGCTTTCGAACTGCTAGGTTGACAAGAGCTGGGACCGATCAACGGGAACTCACCCCATCGTGGGGATTCGAACCACCGACCTTCTGATCGGCATGTCCTAGGCTCTGAGGTTTAACCTACAGTGCCACCTGCGTCCCTCTTCTTTGACCTTTAGAAAAGCCCTATTTGCACTTGCAGTGGTGTGGAGGGGTCTTTGTGCTTATTGTTTAGCATCACTTTCTACAGAAACCCCATGGTGACATTCTCTGGATTCTATGAAGTGTTGCCAGGCTCTCAGCCTCTTTGTGAAAAGTCCTGCATGGCTGCACATGTTTGGAAGACATTTTTTATAAAGGTTGGAGTTTGAAAATGACCTTCAACCACTTGAGATATTTACCATGACAGGTGCAATTTCTTGCCCCCACCATCAAATTATTTTCAAAGTTTCCCTCTCTTTGGCCCCCTTCAAATATCTCCTTGTTTTCTGCCAACAGCTCAAATTGTCAAAAACCCACCCTTTTTCTATACATTTTTTTGACCCATTAAGACTTAAGCAAATAAAAGTGCACAAATAATCTTTGGTGGGACACCGGGGTCTTGTTAAGCCTTGTGTTGATGCTGTGTACACTTGATTGTGGGATGGTGACAGTGAGGCGTTAAGCACTTGGGATGCCATACTTAAACTTCTGACAGTATTTCACTGCATTTTCCTGATGTTTTATTACCTGATAATTTCCATGTTTTATGTGATCTTTCACATGATGTAAAAGCCACTTCTGAAAAACTAGCAGAATCTGTTTAGCACTGTTTAGCAGAATAAGTTTAGCACTCATTTCCATGTTATTTGCTTCCATAAAAAAAATCATTTGAAACTCTGAAATCAGAAAATCACAGGAGTTTTGTGTTGTAATTTCAGGGCTCATCCACAATTCTATTGTCTGGGAACCCCTTGATGGGGAATCCACACAGAACAGGGTGACATGTGGATAGCATAATCACATATGCAAGGCCAACCACAATCCAGCTGTAATAAATCCAGGCTCAACAGCTTTTGGGGTGTCCTGGTTATTACTTTTTGAAATAAAACCTATTTTGGAAAGAGCAAAAAACGAGCACAGAACTACTGATATATCACAAGTGGACTCTTTATTTACTGCATTCACAATTATTTAAGATAAAATCTATTTTGGAAAGAAACTACTTTTGCCGTTTTATGGGTGTTTATTGTTTGTTTACAGATAGTTGCCTTGGTGATATTATCTTGTTTCTATTGCAGTAGACACACCACCCTCTTTATTGTTTTATTGCAGGTGTTTGTCAGGCAGGATAAACCCATTTCATTTTGTCAGTCACACATACGTTTGCACACTGCTGAAGACTGAAGAATCTGTTTTCCATCTCTGATTGTGAACCAAACTAAATATAACATGGTACTTGCAATTAGCAACAGCATGAATTCATTATCATTATCATTATCATTATCATCATCATCATCATTATCATTTTTTTGCTGTGTGTTGTGTGCTGAGAGAGAATTGCAGAGGGGAATTTAATGGTGAAGTCTGGATAGTTCACTCAGCAATTTATTTATGGCTGTGGTTCACATGTTAGTTTGATAACAGTGAGATGGAATTAAATGTGACCTTGTCCCACTCAGACCAACACTGCAAACAACAAGAGAAAGAACTGAACTCTTTCAACACACCAGGTCTAGAACAAAAATGAAGATGAAAGATTACACATTTGAAATGGATTATAAATATATACGTAAGATTTAACCAAGGTTGCTGTTTGTAAGGTGAAAACGTGGACAGCTGAAAGAATGGCTTGACAACAAGTGAAGGATGTCAACTGGAGACTAAATAAGAAAGGAAGTAGCGAAACAGTTCTAATAACATATTTGGACATACGATTGCATCGGAAGTGGGAAACCTGATTTTAAGAAATTGTATTAAATTAAAGTAATTTGGTTTGATTGGAATAGTTGGGAAAATTAATAAAAATATTTTTAAAAAACAAAAACACAAACAAACCACAACTGGATCAGACCCTTATGTTTGGGTGTTGACCTTTAACCATTTGCTTCATGCTGTAGTCTTGATCAGATATGAGTCTATGGCTCTATTTGCATTGGGAAGAAATTCCATTGACCCAAGTTTGTGGTGGGGTTGGGAACCAGAAAACTAGTAGGTGTGTAATGGAGTACCCTGGAATAGGGTATGGTTGGGTGGTTGGCTGGAAGCCTAAACAGGAACATTCCACACCAAAATATTTTGCCTCAGATCCCACTTATGTTAGAAAAATGACAGTCTATCCAAGACAGAAAACTGTGTTATCACAAAAAAAAAGGAATTGTTCCTTAATTCTTCAACTCTAAAATTAAAAATTATCAGGAATACTTTCAAGGAATTCACAGCTGCCTCTAGAGAGCTAAATGTGTTTGTAGAAAAAAAATACTGTTGGAGATCTATAAATCATATTTAAAGTACAATTTGAAACATTAAACACAGTTACATTATTTTCATTAGCCTAGGAAAACAGCTTCTAGCGATGGTTAATTTTCTCCTTCCAATAATAACATATTGTAGTTTTCAGGGGCTTTTTTAGATTCCCCATTATAGAAATTGTTAATAACTACCATATTTGTAGGCTACTGTTTCCAAACAAACTCAAAGAGTCATGAGTGGATAGTTTTTGTAGCAACTTACTGATCTGGAGTTGAAAGATACTGGCTGTTCAAAGAATATACTCTCACACCACACCAAGGCAATAATGATAAAGTTGCCTACCAAAGCAAAAACATAGCTGATGAAGAATAAAGTGAAGAGTACAAGTTCAACCCTTTTAGTTCCAGTGAATCCTAATAGGATGGATTCAGTCACATTCCTTGTCTGGTTCCTCGTTGTAATGTGCAGCTGAAAGAGTCACTTGGGATAGTGGAGGTACAAGTATTGGTCATACCAATTCTTCTTCTGCTGTGATAATGCTGGATTATGTAAGAAAGGCATAGAAACCATGAGCCGGGGAAGGACAAAAAAATCTCCCATGGCAGTTCCTGTGAGATAATGCATGGAGCTATGCATGAGAAACATCAGCTGTTTTTGTTTAAATCAAGGGAAGAAATGGACCATGTGAAACTGAAAAAAATGACATACTGATATACTATTTTTCATAGATAGAAAACTAAGCCCTTTCTCATACTAAGCTAAAGAAATGAGGAAATAAAGAAAAGTTTCATTTAAAAACATTTTAAAAACCTTTTAGACAATAAAAATGTTTATCTCCTAAAAAACCTTTTAGACAATAAAAATGTTTATCTCCTACAAATTTCAAAAGGGGGAAGCATAAGCAACCTCCTAAATAAGTTTGAAACAAGTGGTACACACAAGTTCTTACCTTCAACTTAATTCTTACTTTTAGCTTAATGCTTAATTTAACTGTTTGAAATTGTTCCTGTTGAAATGCTTTAATACATAATGAACCATATCTGATGCTGCTGCTTTGGCAACACTTCAGACTTCCACTAATGTCACAGAACCTTCCCCTCCTCTCCTCCATAGTCTTTCCTGCATCCTCAATATCTGCTCCAGAGAGGAGTAAGACCATTTGGAGCAGATTTAAAGAAACACAGAAAAGACAGGAATGAAAGTTCAGTTGTTCAAATGGAACTCCCTACATGAAGCATTACTCATAACCCTATATTTTTATATATATTGTTGGGTCTCTGGACCGTAATAAAGATTGGTTGATTGATTGATTGATATTGTTATGGAACAGGTGCCCCTCCCTAGTCTGAGATATTTTTTTTTACTTCTTTTGGCAGTAGTAGTATTGCTGCAATACCTTTTAAGCAAAACATAAAAATAAAATGTGCACCAGAAAGTGGATGGCACATTAGTAGAAAGAGCAAGAGAAGTAGAAGAGAAAAGAGAACCATTCTGCCACCCTCTCTCTTTGCAAATATAATTTGCACCCATAGTGTCTCATGGAACCCTAAATTTCCCATCCTTATCCTTTGCTCCCTCTTATCTTCCTTGATTTGTTTGTTAAAGTAAGAATTAAATCACGTTACCATGGATGGTCTCATTGAGATACATTATTTTTATCTGTCTTGCCTCATTCAGAAAGCTATAGAGATTCATACTGGAGACACACCCCTCACAGTCATATTTCCAGTTTGACAGCAATATTTAATTTGTTCATTCAGGGTCATATTGCTGTTTTCAAGTTTCTTTTATAACTTCATACTGTTAGTTTTGTGGGGATGGAATCATTTTAATATTTGAAGCAGTTGGAGGAGGATAATACTTAATACCCTTTTAATTTTTTAAAAGTTGCAGTTTAAGTATTATAATAATTAAGCAGCCACCAGCCTGTGTCATGCCCCACTCTTCTTTTCTTAATGATAGAGACTGAACCAGTACAACTCTGTTTCCTTCAGAATATATGGGAAAAAATTGCTCATCATTCAGCAGGTATGCATCCAGAGCACGATTTCTGTTCGCATCCTGAAGCAAAGTTCTTAACCTGAAGCACTATTTCTGGGTTAGCGAAGTCTGTAACCTGAAGCGTCTGTAACCTGAAGGGTATGTAACCCGAGGTACCACTGTATCTACTTGCACTTTGATGTGCTTTCGAACTGCTAGGTGGGCAGGAGCAGGGACCGAACAACGGAAGCTCACCCCGTCATGGGGATTCGAACCGCCAACCTTCTGATCGGCAAGCCCTAGGCTCTGTGGTTTAACCCACAGCGCCACCCGCGTCCCTTTTTTTAAAGGGAAAATGTCCCATAGGCAAAAACAGCAACAATTGAGTTAATGAAGGCCAAGAATTTGAACCTCAGTTTGTTTTGGTAGGGTACATCCTTTTCCGTATGGGGTCACCCTCCCCCTGAAGTTGCAGTTGTGCTCCTTACAGGTATATTTGGATCAATTACTGTCCTTCGATGCACAAATGGCATGTGTTTTTTGGAGTGCTTTCTGGATGAACATAAACTGACTTCAATGTTCTGTGCTCTGATAAACCCTAGGCTAGATTACAGCCTCTGCATTACACATGAAACTGCCTTTAAACTTAAGAGTATATGAAGCATGCACTGGATAAGGCCAAAGTCCTATCTAATCTAGCATTCTGTTCTCCTAGTGGCCAAGCAGATGCCCATGGGAAGCTCACAAGCAGAAACTGAGCACAGAGCACTCCCTGGTCTATGATTCCCAGCCAGAGGCATATAGTCTCTGATAGTGAAGACCATTGATAGTCTAGAAGCTGCAGCTAGTGCGTAATGAAGCAGGTGGATTTCTGATGGCCTCTAGGGAGCTGAAACATTAACTTTCTTCTTCTTTTTTCTTCAAATCACTTTTGCAAGAGTCAAATTTGGAGAAGCAATCATGTAATTGGTCCACTGATGTAACTTTCCTTACATAATGATACCTCTGAAACCTTTCTAGGAAGAGCTAAAGCAGTAGCAGTTGAAGACCCAAGAGATGTTATGGTCTCTTGCTAAATTAAATTTAGGCAATAGCTTCAGAGACCACATGGGGAAGCCAGAGTTGACTGCATTTTCTCACAGTAGTAGGCTAATTTTCTCTCCTGCTTATTACAATACCAGTGATCACATCAAAGCTGTAAGTACATAAGCTATTCGAAGGTCTTGGTGAAATAGAATCTCAGATCTTGGACACATGAGGTATTTATGGTGCATTTTTTATTTTATTTATTTTATTTTATTTTAAACATGTATCAATTCAAGAGTTTCAGACTTGCTTCTCACACAATGGTATGACAACTAAAGTGAAGCAGATTTCAGGTTCTACCATTGACATTATGGGACTTTAATTTGCTTCCTTCAGACTAGATTCTCTATCTATCATCTATCTATCTATCTATCTATCTATCTATCTGAATTGTGTCTACTTAAACACATTTAGTGTGAATGCCACAGAAAGTCCTGTGAGATTGGGCAATGACTTTTAGATTCAATAATTCATTAAAAATGATTGGACAAACAATGAGGGCAGGTCAACATACCAACTGGAACATCTATGTACAGATGCATTGTACTGCTAAATAATACATGGGGGACATAACATATAGGATAAACAGTAAATTTTAATATGTGTTGAATATATTTTTGTTTTGTTTTGGGGGAAACTAGGCTTGTCTGCTGCATAATTGCCTTCCAAAGAATGTACACATCCTTCGCTAAAAGGCATTAGACCACTTCTAATTGCTTCTTTGTTGAAACCTTTGTTGTTGTTCTAAATAGTCACATATTAATGGACACAATCCCACTGATTCCAGTGTCAACACAGAAAAGCAAAGTGGGAGAGCTGCTTTGCAGCCCCTTAAATGGAATCCATCTGTCTCTTCTACAACAGGCACAGATAACTCAAGAAACACGGTCGTGGTGGTTGTTAATTTATTCCCCACCCATCTGGCTTCGTTTTGCCAGTCACTCTGGTGGCTCCCAGCAGAATAGTAAAAACAATATTATAATAGTGATTTTTGTTATATCTCAGGCTATTCCTAATAATGAAGAGCAAGGAGGTGGGGAAGTGAAGAGAGATACATAGATGTGCAGATTAGAAGAACAGCATGGAAAGCAAAGTGTGATTAAAATGGAAGCAAAGGTATAGAAATTACCATTTGATAGATGTAATCTGCATATGGTTGGAAACTATTGAGCACAACTGTACTCCCTCAGTGTTCTTATTACTGACATGCATGTTGCTGGACAGCAGGTAATGTTAGCCTTCTTATGTACGAGAATTAATTTTCAGGTCAGGAGTTTAATTTTTAGGGTGCAAGCAGAGGCAGTTCTAAGGAAGCGTGACTGGTTCAGCCACATCAGGTACGGAGCATCTGGGGTGTCACATCAGATACCACCACTATTATGCCCAATGGAAGGCAAGAGGCGGGTGCGCGTGCTGGATTTTGATGTCGCACAGGGTGCCACTGATGCAAGGTCTGAATATAAAACATGAAGGCAAGCTGAGTCAGTAAAACACACTCCCTTTAAAAAGTTGTGCACTTGTTTCAATTAAATGTCACAATTATTTTAAAGACATTTTGCAATGTCTTTCCCATTAACTGGGGGAACGACCACTATGGTCTGTGCAGAATTCATCTTAGTTCCGGTTGATTGGATCATCACCTAACACATGCCACAGCCATTTGCCAATGGTGAATTCTCATGCCTGTGTTGAAACCTCTACAAACTGTGATACAATGTTGTGAGTTTCATTACCACACATGCAGTCAAGCACATTAGCCACCACTGATGTGGAGCATTGCTGGGGAAACTCATAACATGATGGTGCTCTGTCACATGGAGAATGCTTAGGGAAGAGTGGCAGATCAATGGTGCTTGTGGTGGAGCACATGTAATACATGCCAAAGAAACCACAGATTTATTCTTTGTAATCTCTAGTTAAAATATCCCAGGTAGATTTTTAATTTTTTTTAGCATGATGGTGGTAAATTCTTTCTGCAGAGTTTCTGGAATTCAGAGTAGACAATATTAAACTAGATGGATAAACATAAGATCACAGGAGGGCATAAGAAGGCACTGCTGAATCAGGCTCATGGCCAGTCAAGCCCAGTATTCTGCTTTCCAGTCACAGCAGACAAGCAGATGCCTACAGGAAGTCCAAAAGCAGGACACAGATGAGATTTTTTAAGACCAAATTTAAGTTCCTGAAATTTTTCACAAGGTAAAGTGACCAAAAATAGAATCACCCATACACTTTAAACATTGCGAAGAAATAAAGTGATAACCAAATGAAAATGTGAAGAAAATGAAATGAAAAAAATATTATTTCCTCCCTCCAGATATTTGTCACAAGTCTACAGAATGGCAGTGGATAACTTCACAAGCAGAGTTACAGAATTTGTATTTGTAGGAATGTCACAAAATTCAAAATTTGAACAGTTTTTATTTTTTCTGTTCCTGATAGTTTATATAGCTACTTGGTTAGGAAATGTCACCATTATAATCACTGTAATATCAGACCACCATCTCCACATGCCCTTATATTTTTTACTGGCCAACTTGGCTTTTCTGGATGTTAGTGAATCTACAGTAACTGCACCTAAATTGCTGCAAGTGCTCTTTTCCCAGAATAAAACCATCTCCTTCCATGGATGTTTGACACAGATTTTCTTTTTTCACTTCATTGGGGGTACAGTCGTTTTCTCTCTTGCAATGATGGCAGTTGATCGATATCTAGCTATTCACAAGCCATTGCAATACATGATCATCATGAACAAGAAAACCTGCTTTCAGATCATTTTGTGTGCATGGCTAGGTGGCTCCATTCACTCCATGGTCCAGGTAGCACTGATCCTGCAGTTACCATTCTGTGGTCCCAACATACTGGATAATTTCTACTGTGATGTTCCACAGGTGGTCAAATTGGCCTGCACAGACATCTATACTGTTGAACTACTTCTGGTCTCCAACAATGGACTTGGTGTGACAGGAACCTTCATTGCTTTGCTGATTTCATACATCATCATCTTGTTCAAGATAAGAAATCACGTCTCAGAAGGGAAGCACAAAGCTCTTTCAACATGTGCAGCCCAGATCACAGTAGTGAGTTTACACTTCATCCCATGTATCTATATTTATGACCAGCCCTTCAAGACATTTACAGCAGATAAGGTGGTCTCCATTCTCTACACAGTTATCAGCCCAGTGCTGAATCCAATCATTTACACATTAAGAAATACAGAGATGAAAAATGCTATAAGGAGACTAGTGAGGAAAGTGCTGAGGTTTTATCAGAAAGATTCAAAACTGTAAATGTTATTTTTATGTATATTGATTATTATTTAAGCATCCTTGCATATTGCTTTAAACTTATTTAGTGAAGAAATTACAAAAAAATAAAAAATAGATTTATATATATTATATTATATTATATTATATTATATTATATTATATTATATTATATTATATTATATTATATTATATTATTTTAAGTTTTTGCCTAAATGCCCTGGAAAAGAGAACTGCATTTACCTGGCACTGAAATTATGAGAAGTGGGGTTTTCTGGGGAAAGCATTTTTAAAAAAATAATAATAATGAGATACGACGACCAAAAGAGCATGATCTCTTGTCACCACCTTCTGGCTGTTCAAAGAATATACTGTGAGAGTTATCCATGAAAGAGGATTTTAAGTTTTAAACACCACAGAATTTCAATAGTTAGTTTGAAAGCTGTAATTAAGGTTCAGTATCTCCAAAAAGAATGACCTACAGAATATTTCCAGAACTTTCAGCTGAACCATATTTCTTTCCCATTCCAATGCATGCATGTAAACCCCTACATAATCTTCATTTACTTACATTGTCATTTAATACTACACAGTGTTGGGACCCTTCTTCCTTTTTCAGAACTCTGAGGTTAATTAAGGGGAAAAATCTTTCTTCTGACTAAATGGTCCAGGGCCTCCTTGACTTTTTCGTTTCTTAGGCTATAAATGAAGGGATTCATTAATGGAGTTATCACTGTGTTCAGTATGCTAGCTACCTTGTTGAGGTCCAATGAGTGATTTTTTTGTGGCTGAACATAAATGAAAATAGAACTCCCATAGAACAGTGTCACCACAATTAGGTGAGAGGCACATGTAGAGAATGCTTTCTGTCGTCCTTTTGCTGAGGGGATCCTCAGCACTGTTGCAATAATGAATATATAGGATACACTTGTCACCAGTAATGAGCCTAGGAGGAGCAAGGCTGAATTGACAAAATTAATAATCTCAATCTTCTTTACATCAAAGCAGGCCAGCTTGAGAACTGGGTCAACATCACAAAAAAAATGGTTGATGGAATTGGGTCCACAAAATGGCAGCTGGCCTACCAGGATTGTAGGTGGTAGGACTGCAAAGAAGCCCCACATCCAGGAGGCAGCTATAAGTTGAAAACATACATGTGTGCTCATGATGGCTGCATATCTCAGAGGGTTGCAAATGGCCAGATAGCGGTCGAATGACATGATAGCCAAAAGGAAGAACTCTGTGGAACCTGTTGAGAAATATATGTAAGCCTGCAGGATGCAACTATGGAAGGCGATAGATTTTCTTTGACTCATAAAATTGAATAGCATTTTAGGGATAACTGTGGTGGTGAATATAATCTCTAAAAAAGACAGGTTAGCAATGAACATGTACATTGGGCTGTGAAGGCTGTTCTCACAAAACACCAAGGTAATAAAAATAAAGTTGCCTACCATAGCAACAGTGTAGGTGATGAAGAATAAAATGAAGAGTAGAGGTTCAACCCTCTTAGTCCCAATGAATCCTAGAAGAATAAATTCATTCACAGTCATGTCTGGTTCCTCATTATGCTGTACAACTTGAATAAATGGAGAGCAGCAAGATGAACAATTCTTCTTCTATGTTGAAATCTCTACATGATACAATGGTAGGGACACCATAAGTTATTTAAGCACAAAAGATGCTGGGTGGTGATTCCTGTGGGATAATGCATAGAAATATGCATGAGAAACATCAGCTATGCTTGTTTAAACCCAGAGACAAAGTGAAAAGAGCGGTGTAAAGATGGCTGCTAATTTGAACCTTTTTTATAGTTTGTTACTATAGATCATGGCAGTTGTGCGGTTGGCATAATTCAATATAAAAATTGATCCCCATTATGCAGTGTCTTGAACCTGGTCTTTGTTCTTATCTTAAACACTTTAAATACATTTTAAAATGTTTATATCCCATTAATTTCCAAATGAAAAAATGTTTTCAATTTCCTAAATATTCCATTTTGAAATCAAAAGCACACAAAAGTGCTCAAATTTGACTCAGTTCTGATTATCATTTAATTTATCCAAAGTTATAGCATCTTCCATTTGAAATTGTATTGTTGAAACATTTTTTATAATGCTGCTGTTCTGCTAACATTACAGACTTCAACTTGCACCCCTCTTTTCCTCTGTAGTGCTCCCCCCCCAGCATCTGCTGCAGAGCACTGAAGGCTCTATCAGAGCAGATTTTGAGACCGCAAGGTGATAAGAGAGGAATGGGAAGTCCAGTTCTGCAAGTGCAGCTCCTTGTATGCAACTTTAGATACAGCCCAAAGTATATATAGTTTTATATAATTGTATTGTATTGTATTGTTTTAGAAGGAAATTCCCTCTCCTTCCCCAGTAGAATAAATTTTAGGCCAACACAAAGGAAAAAAGAAAGTGGATGGCACATGAGTACAGATAACAAGGGAAGTAGGAAAGAAAAGAGAATCATGTGTACCTCTCTCAGGTCTTTCCTCTGTAACCCGTTCCCACAGTGTCTCATGGAAACCCGTATCTCCCATCCTTATCCCTTTCTTTCTCTTATACTCATTGATGTGTTTGTAAAAATAAAAATTAACTCAGCTTATCAAAGACATCAACACCAACGACAACAATGTGGATGGTCCCATCGACCTCCGTGTTCTCTGTCTTGCCTCGTTTAGATAGCTGCAGAGATGGAAAACAAAACACATATTTCCAATTTCACAGCAATAAGTAATTTGTCAATTTTGTGTTCTTCGGTTCTGTGGGCCATGGAATAGTTTTAACATTTGAAGCAGATTGGGCATGGGTCTGAGAGAAAAATAATACTTCATACTCCTTAAATTTTCAAAAGTTTCAATTTAAGTATTAGAGAAATTAGGAATCCACTTACCTATGTCATACTCAGGTTCTTTCCTTGCTGGTAGAGATTTAATCAGTTCATTTCTGTTTCCTACAGAATATATGGGAAAGGTTGTTCATCATACAATAGGTATATATCCCTAAGGGTCAAATTATGGCAAAACTTTCCTGAGTCAATTCCAAAGCACTTATATGCAGAATTTTATAACATGGAGTAAATAATGAATATTTTTTGTATAAGGGATTTACAGATCAGTCCAGTGCTTAATCTTGTATGCAGTACCCCATCATGCAGTTATTTCCCAATGTTTAAAATGTTGCCCAACATAGCTATTAATAAGATTCAATTAATAATATTATACTGTATTAATAAGATTCAAAAATGGCATTTATTCTCATCACTGCTCTTCTCTTCATTTTCCCCACAGCAAATAATTTCATTCTACCCTAAAGGTGTAACTGATATTCAATTAGCAGTTTAACTGAATCACTGTGGTCCTTGAAGGTATTATATATCAATTATTTCAACCACAAGAGGCAAAGAGGAATTGCAAACACAAGGATTATTATTATTATTTCTTTATTAGTATCATTTTCATGTTGCTACATATTACCACTATAACTGAAAATGCTGGCAAAATATTGATTCAATGTAATAAAAATAATTATTATGAAAACCAAATGAAAAGCATGTTGTCTGCTGAACATTGCCTATGTATTGAAATCTCCAGACAGGAGCTGATAAATAGTATGTTCATTTATTGCCAGGAGCCAGTTTGGGGTAGTGATTTACAGTGTTGTACGAAGGCATGGGAGACCAAGGTTCCAATTCCCACTTAGCCATGAAGCTTACTGGGTGTCTCTCTGCCTAACCTACCTCACAGGGTTTGGGGAAGGTTTTTTGGGGAAGGGAAAGAATCATGTACAGTGGAACCTCAGGTTAAGAACTTAATTCGTTCTGGAGGTCTGTTCTTAACCTGGAACTGTTCTTAACCTGAAGCACCACTTTAGTTAATGGGGACTCCCGCTGCCGCCGTGCCACAGCCACACAATTTCTGTTCTCATCCTGAAGCAAAGTTCTTAACCTGAGGTAATATTTCTGGGTTAGCAGAGTCTGTAACCTGAAGCGTATGTAACCTGAAGCGTATGTAACCCGAGGTACCACTGTATACTACCTTGAGCTCATTGGAAGAAAAGGTGGGATAAAAACTAAGGAAGGAAGGAAGGAAGGAAGGAAGGAAGGAAGGAAGGAAGGAAGGAAAGCTAATAGTGGGGAATCTCTGAGCCAAATGCAGCTATGTAAGCCTCTCTGTCTGGTTCTCAACACCAAATCTGTGAGGCGGAGTGAAGCACCCACCACAGGTGGCTGAAGCACAAGATGCAACACCCACCTTATCACTTCCACCACCACCAGAACACCTCCCCTCCTGCCAAGTTCAGCAAAATGGGAGGGCATTGCTGCTCATCTTCCCTGCCCCTTGGTAGGAGAAGATAAGCGTCAACGTCTTGCAGACTGCCACTCCTCTTGCTGAGTGGCATGCAGCAGAAGTGGGGGCAAGGTGAGGGGTGGGAAGCAGCAGCCTATTCCCAGGAGGTGAAATGGGATGGGCCACCCCTGCTCAAGACTACCCAGGCCACAACAGCATCCACACCCTCAGGCCACATGGACACTCCAGAAGTGCATTGGCCTAGCTCACGTATCCCTGAACTATTATAATGCTCATTGTTTACCTGGATGTTGGGTGTGTGCAGAGATGTGCTTGTATGGGTTAAGAAATCTCTGATGCATTAGGCTTGCCATACGCCCGGAAAATTCCAGACATGCCAGGAAATCGGAGACCTAAAATGGCATCCTGGGGGGAATTTTGAATTTTAAGAGATGTCTGGAATTTCCCGTACATGTATTTTTGTTAAGGTTTTCTGTTGTTTTTTCCAGGAACTGAGTGAAGCAGTGCTCACCACAACAATAGTTTCTAACAGCTGCAGAGACAGAGCATAGTCATAGAACAGAAAATTTTCTAAGCCTGTTTTAAAGCCACCCAGGAATCTGCCATTCTACTGCCCATTACCCATTTTAATGTCCATTGTAGAGATCCTTTGAAACTCTTTACAATTTATTTTGTTTTAATCACTCTGAACAATTTGGTATCAACAGCCACCGCTCACTGCTAACACTAGATCATTTATGTACAAGTTCAAAAGCACATGTTTAATACCAATCATTGGGGGATTCCAGTTGCTACCTCCCTTCATTTGGGAGAACAGACTATTTATCCCTAATCTTTGCTTCCAGATCTACAACAGTATGTGAGATATGTGAGCAGAATTCCCTGATATAACTCAATAAGAAAGTTGTTTCTTCTACATGCTGGTAGCTTGTAGGAAAGGCCCTGACACGCAAGGATGAGTCACTAATTAACATAACATTGAAACAAAGTCATCAATTAACAAAACATTGAAACAAAGGCTGAATCTAGACACATAAAAAAAAAAATAATGTTTCAGGAAAATGCACTGTAAACCTCCTAATGGGAAATCACATTGCCCAAAGATGGAACTCCACAGTGCCATCTGGTGTCACAGTGCTATAACACATTTAAAACACTTTTTCCCCTTTCTTTTTACTAATGTAGCTGATTCCAAAGACTCCATCTTCTTTTTTGCAGCTCTAACTGCACCAGCACCTTTTGCACTTGGTACAGTTCTCTGCGAGGCATCTGCAAATGCAAACCTCCACACAACTTTTATGCACATTAAACACATATTTTACAAAGAAGATCTCTCTTCTTTTTCTATCCTGCTAAGTTTACTCAGGAACATTTGGTGAAGTACGTTTTGAAACTTTAAGTATTATTGTATTTTAAATAAGTACACAATGTTTTCTGGATTGCCTCTGTGTACGCTTCTTGACATTCTCAAATAAGCTTAAAGGTTTGTTAAGACAAGTCTTATGCTTGCAGAAGCCATGCTGCCTCTACTTCAGCAAGACCTGTCCTTCTATATGCTTGACAATGCTATTCCCATCCTTGAGGGTGGGCCAGTTATAGCATCTCTTAGTTCTGATGTCTCTCAGGTGGGCATCATTGCCATTATAAGAAAACAAGGGAGGTGTTCATGGTGAGTTCTACCACCTTTTTTCTTAAAAAACCCAGCACTGACAGTAACTATTATATTATGCCAGCTGCATTATTACTTTATAATAATCCAAAGAAGCAAAATTGGTCTTTTATATTCAGATGAATCACAGCTCCAAAGCCTACAAATTATAATAATGATTGGAAAATATTTCATTTAAAATGTTCCAGAGCTTGCATCCTCTATGGGTGTCTGTGATAAACACAAAGTGATGGTTAAGTCCTTTTGAAAAGCAAAAGTTTTCTCATTATTTTCCCAACATTGTTTTTCATCTCTGTGTTACGCAGAGTAAATATCATTGAGTTCAGCATTGGTGTTAAAAGGCTGTAGAGGACTGAGGCAACCTTGTCTCCTGGAAATACCTTGAAAGGCCGATCATAAACAAACATTCCTGGAACAAAGTTTAAGCTCATGACCATGATTTGCGCTGCACAGGTGGAAAGAGCTTTGTGCTTCCCTTCTGTGACGTGTGCTCTAATCTTCACCAAGATGACAGTGTATGACACAAGCAAGATGAAGAAGATCAACGTGAGGAGCAGTCCACTGTTGCAAACCATCAGCAACTCTTGGATATACGTATCAGCACATGCCAGTTTGATGAGCTGTGGAATGTCACAGAAGAAATTATCCAGGATGTTGGATTGGCAGAAAGGCAGCTGAATGAGAATTCCAATCTGGACAATGGAGTGAGCAAAGCCACCCAACCATGACCCAGCTACCAAACCTATGCAAACTTCTCTGTTCATTATAACTAAATATCGCAGTGGCTTGTAGATGGCTATGTACCGGTCGACTGCCATCGCCACAAGTAAGAAGACCACAGCACCCCCAGTTAAATGGAAGAAGAAGATCTGTGCAATACACCAATTGTAGGAGATGGTATGAGTATGGGAGAAGAGGTCCCATAATATTTTCAGTGATGTGACTGTCGATTCACTGATGTCTATGACAGCCAAGTTGGCTAGCAAAAAGTACATGGGCGTATGCAGGCTGGGGGTGGTGATCACAGTGACTATAATGGTGAGATTTCCCAACCAAGTTGTGCTGTAGACAGTGAGGAAAAGGAGGAAGAGAAGGGACTGTATTCTGGGATTCTGCGAGAAGCCCAGGAGGACAAATTCTGTTACTGCTGTGCTGTTCTTCTCCATGTGAGCATCCTACTGAGGCTCACTAAGGACCACTAAAAGTCATGTCATCATATTACTTCCTCAAACAACTCTTGACATACCCATTACAGGTCCCCCACAACAATCAAATCATAAATTTGGGTTGTAGATAGACAATTGGACTTTATCAAGTATCACTTCATCTGTCCAGCATCACTAAAAAATGTAAACATTTTCCACAGTTCAAATCCCAACCTTGTCTATGGAGAAGTAAATCATATTGAAGTAAATGGGTCTTATTCCCCAGTAAAGGGATAAGGATTGCTTTACTTATTTTTGCAATGGTCATGTGCCATATTGATATAATCTTACAGCAGTTTATTGTAGCAAATTTGTATGAATTCCAATTTGTTTTAGTCTATTATATGGTGGTTTTAACTTTCTGTATGTTTTAAATCATGATGTAAATATGTTAGTGATAATTTTAGTGTGCTATCCTTTTGGAAACAACTTTCAGGGTTTTTTCCCTACAATCAAGCAGTATCTAAATGTTATGAAATAGAATAAATAAATAAATTTCCACATTTTATACCACAACAGTCCAATTAGCTGGGAACTTTCCATTTCTAATTACAAAACAAGTTGAAAACTGTCATCTTAGAGAAGCACAGTTATTTCTCCTTGGTGAGCATCTGTTCAGACGAATAATGAAGTTCAGTGCAAAAAAAAGTCTATTAAACCATCACCAACATATATCATTAACTCATCATTATCTTTTTAAATCATCAGTAATCCATGATAAGTTGAGCATTAGAAATCATGAAGGCAGAATATTGAAAAAAGGATCCAGCCCCATTTTTCTTTCTTCCAAAAGTATTTTGTTCCATTTGCTAGAGTCTATAGCTTATTACTCCAAGAATGCCTTCTTATCTTCTATATTGAACAAATTAACCTTCAGTGATTCTGCTTTTAAAACCAGAAATAAACACAGAGACAAGAGTAAGAGTAAGAAAAGAGCTATAATGAAATGGTGACTCCAGAAACCTGCACCTAAAGTATGGAGAATAACCCTACAGTCTCCTGAATGGAGAATCAATGGTTATTGTCTCCTAGTAATAATATGAGATGACAAAGGATTTGTATGCAAAGGGGCTCTGGTGTTGGACATGGAGTCACCCCTATTCATATGTCTGCAAATAATAGAGATGCTATGAAATTGCTTATGAGTTTCAGCATTATGTGAAGAAGGCTGTACTAGGCGAAACTGGGGAATCAAAACACAGGGGAGATCATTAAGGTCCAATATGTGATTTATTCAACAGAGGCTCAGCTAATGCCATGAGATAAGCTGAGTCAGGGGCACAGTCCACAAGATTTGGTTTATAAAATCTAAATGAATAAGTGTAAATGAAAATAAATTAATACTCCTGATGCCAGCGGAATTGTTCTTCACCCACACATCCAGGGACTTGGAACCCTAACAATAAATAAAACAAAATAAATGTGATTTTTTTAAAAAAAATATAATGTTAATAAGATGTGCAAACCGATTTGATCAAGTCAAAGTAGGAAGCTGTGCAAAATAATTTCAAGAAGCAACAAGAGTGTCTTTGATTCAGACATATAGTGGTTTGGAACTCTACAAACAATAATAATGATTGGAAAAACTATATTAGTAACACTATAGTGGAGCTTGCAGAGCTCTCAATTGGCCTCTCTGATGAACACATAATAATTTAATAATAATTTGTTATTGACACCCCGCCCTTCTGGCTGGGTTTCCCAGTAATTGTGACAGTGTCATCCTTTTGGAAATCAGTGTTATCATCATGCATGTACAATATACAATAATGATTCAGATCCACTAAATCTGACATAAAAACATCACATGGTTAGTGCAATTTTTCAGAAAGATGATATTTTAAGTTTATTTAGTCATTCATGCAAAAAGTCCAGAAGACGTTTTCCAAGCTAATCCAATAAATGCCAACAATTATTAAGCACATTAACTTTTCTTCCTGCTTTGTAGTTGCGTGTTGAGGTCCCCAGGGCCACCCCAATAACTCACACATCACACAGAATGTTTGTTTAAGATTTTTGGCATAATTTTGGCCACAACTTTATTAAAATACAAATTTGTGAGTGGTTGCTTAGGCATTGGTTGCGACTATCTGCCCCCACCATGGGGGACAGACTGACATTCCGCACGATGCGAAAGTCAGAATAGGGGAATACACTTGGGGGTAGCATCGGAGCAGGGAACCTGCCCTCAGCCCTCCCCAAATGCAACTAGGAGCTCATTGCTATGGCCCGAGCCCCCTTGACAGAGTGGACAAGCAATAGTTAGCCCCCAATTTCTTTAACAGAATCCCTTGCAGCAGCAGCATTAGAGGGGCAGGCACAGCCAATCCATGCCCCTCAACCAACCAAACCATAAACCATTGCCTAACCGTGAACCTTACAAGTTGTGACGATTTGCTACGCAGTAGGCAAAAACCAAATGGCACCAGCCAATCAGTCAGATGGACAAAATTCCTATCGGGCCCCTGCCCCAAAGCAGACGACCCCATGACAGGCATAGCAAGGTCAAAGCGAACACCCCTAATTCTAGGGAGGGGGGGAGGGGCAATCCGATGCACGGGCGAAAAGAGGAAGCCCTAGCCTCGTGCAAGGAGTTTTAGCATTTCTGGCTGTCAATCAACAAATGGCAACATTAACTTCTTCCCAACAACAAGGGAAGCCCCAATCGCATCAGTGGCCAACGGTCAATTAGCCCACCCCCAACTTTGGAGTGTCCTGGCGGCCCCCACCGCAACACGTGCTCTCCGTGAAGGAGAACACGCTATATCACAGAAATAGTAAATAACACATTAATAAAGAAATACATATAGGTCAAACTAGGGTCACTTTATTTATTTATACCATAAAAACCGCTGCAGAGGAAACACTATTGGTTCAGGACCAAACCAGAACCTGAAAGAAACTTTAGCTTAGGGCAGCAAAACCCCTGATGCAAGAACTGGAGGCTTCACTATCCAGCCTTCATCCCATTCCTAGGCCACACCAAGAAGGTGAAGAAGTTAATGTTGTTTATTATTATTTACTACTTATATGGCGAGTGTGTTGGTCCCCCCCATAAATGTTATGTTAGATGATACATTGATGTATTGAATGATCCCCCATTCCTTTCCCCCCTTCTCTTATGATATTTTTTGTGTCTGTGTGTCATAGGAGCCAACTGCTAAGGGCCATGGGGGCTTCACCCCTCACAATAAAATATTTGAGGGGGCTGTGCCCCCACAAAGTTAATGGGCATTCCCATTCAAATAGTGTGTGTGTACTGTATCATGTGATCGATTATGCATGGCAGGGCTTGCCTGAGCCCCCACAATTTTTTACTCAAGTTGGAACTCCATATATAAGAGGGTCCCCTGGTAGTGCCACATTAAGACCTTTAGAGGCCCTAAGCACTTAAAAGATGTTGGTGCCTCCATATATATCTAATTCAAAATATAAACAATAATAAACCACGAAATAAAATTTTATTTTTTGAAATGAAACAAAACCTACCATATGACGGAAAATGATATTTGGTTTTGTATAGTCTTCTGCTTTTTAGAACTGCAAAGTTTTTGATCAGATCCTCAGAACTAATCTTACATAATTTTTGTGCCCCCCCCACCTCCTTGGTGCTAATTTTGCTTAATAGGTAATCCAGCCTTGTCCCCAGGCTAAAACACAACTACTCCCCTTCCCACACCTGAACTTCCCAAAGTGACTAAATTAAAGACCTGGTTAGTCTAATCAATATAGGGCTGCCATATGTTCAGAATTTCCTGTACATAGCTGGGATTCAAACATTGAAAATATTGTCGGGGCAGAATTTTGGTAAAGCAGCTGAAACATCTGGGAGGCCTCAGGCATATGGCAGCCCATATAGGGAGTGGGTTTTTGGATGATTTTCCTTTAAAAGCCAAGATTTTGCAATGGGAACCCTAAATGAATAGCACACCAGATCATCTAATGCCCACCACCCAATTATTCAGTATGGAGTAGGTGAAAAACAACAAAACCCACAAACAAGGTGGATCAGCAAAACAATTCCTACTTGGCCCCAAAGCAACCAGCAAGTCACATTGATAGCTCAGACAGGCAGGTGCTGCTGCAAAGAGAAGAGGGAGAGGTGTGGATGCCCAGCTCTTAAACAGGGATGTCTGCCCCAGCCCCAAGCATAAAACATGTGAGTGATGCAGGAGCATCACACAGGCTGTAGCAGCCTGGACAGGCTGCCAATATGGCTTACTGCCCATAGGTGGAATACGCAGTAGAACAGGCCTTTAAGGGAAGGGAAAGAGGGAGAGAGAGAGAGAGAGAGAGAGAGAGAGAGGGAGAGGGAGAGAGAGAGAGAGAGAGCACACTCCTGGGGGGGATTGAAATCATCTTCACATGCATTGGAATAGAAAGCGAAATAAATTTTAAAAATGTAGTATATACTTTTAGAAAAACATCAACAAAAGATGCTTAAGTTCTATGTCTCTCTTTCATGAACACACAGTGATGGTTTTGTCCTTTCAGAAAGCAGAAAATTTCTTGTGAGCTTTCTAATTGTGTTTTTCATCTCAGTATTACGCAGAGTAAATATCATTGAGTTCAGCATTGGTGTTAAAAGGCTGTAGAGGACTGAGGCAACCTTGTCTCCTGGAAATACCTTGAAAGGCCGGTCATAAACAAACATTCCAGGAACAAAGTTTAAGCTCATGACCATGATTTGTGCTGCACAGGTGGAAAGAGCTTTGTTCTTCCCTTCTGTGACATGTGCTCTAATCTTCACCAAGATGACAGTGTATGACACAAGCAAGATGAAGAAGATCAACGTGAGGAGCAATCCACTGTTGCAAACCATCAGCAACTCTGGGATATACGTATCAGCACATGCCAGTTTGATGAGCTGTGGAATGTCACAGAAGAAATTATCCAGGATGTTGGATTGGCAGAAAGGCAGCTGAATGAGAATTCCAATCTGGACAATGGAGTGAGCAAAGCCACCCAACCATGACCCAGCTACCAAACCTATGCAAACTTCTCTGTTCATTATAACTAAATATCGCAGTGGCTTGTAGATGGCTATGTACCGGTCAACTGCCATCGCCACAAGTAAGAAGACCACAGCACCCCCAGTTAAATGGATGAAGAAGATCTGTGCAATGCACCAATTGTAAGAAATGGTATTTGTATGGAAGAATAGGTCCCACAACATTTTCAGTGATGTGACTGATGACTCACTGATGTCTATGACAGCCAAGTTGGCTAATAGAAAATACATGGGTGTGTGAAGGTTGGGTGTTCTGATAACGCTGATTATAATGGTGAGGTTTCCAATCCATGTTGTGCTGTAGACAGTGAGGAAAAGGAAGAAGAGAACAGACTGTACTCTTGGATTCTGAGAAAGCCCCAGGAGGATAAATTCTGTCACTGCTGTGCTGTTGTTTTCCATGTGAGCATCCTGTTGAATGATGTAAAAAAGAAGGGGGTTTTTTTTGCAATGATCGCTAAGGGGCAATAAAAATCATGCCGCCAAATATTGTCCAAAGCAACTTATCAAGTACACCTGCCAGAAAATGTTACATATTAGAAGCTCTTCCTGATTCTAATGATAATATAGGTCATATAATACACTGGGTAACTTAGGTGGACAAAATTTAAGTCCATGTGAATTCAACCATACCTTTATATTGGTAGTATTTATGATCACTGTTCTGTTTCAAAATTGGGCTTCTGTTAGATCATGTCATCAGGTGACCAATAGTTTCCTATTGTGGCTTGAAGGTTAGAGGCACAGATCATGTTATATTCTAAAGACCGAAACACTAACTATAATATCATAATATTTTACCATTCCTTTAGTACTGAAAATATTGCTAACTCTGCCATGAGTAGAGCTACTATGACTGTTGCTTCTACTCCTAATAGGATGACAACTCTTGGCACTCTTGTTACTATATTTTTTTTGAACACTCTTATAAACAGGATTCTGTACTCATGGGTTTTTCTTGCATGTTGTTGTTGTTGTTATAATATCTGTAACAATGTTTATATATGTAAGGGAGCTGTACGTCGTATCAGTTCTGTGTCTGATAGAACATATGGTTAGTTGGCCGACACATATTCCATTATGTAGCTATTATATTGTTTACATTTTGGGGAATTGTAAAGATAATGGAAACATGAGTTTAAACTACATTCCCTATGTTGGTCTTCCTCATCTCCATCAAATATTTTTAATATGCTGCCTAATATGCTAAAATGATAATATGCTGCAAAGTGTATTCATATGAATACACTAACCTATATTTCTATATAGCAAGTTTAATCTTCAAATAATAAACAAAAATATTGTTGAATTTTTTTCCCCTCAGGGGCACAGTTTTAGACCAGAATATTTAATTTTCTACAACTATATTTCAGAACCAACCATAATTTCAATATGCTCTTGATACCACAACATTCCCATTAGCAGAGCATTTTCTGATTACAATTAGAAAAGACCAAGCTGATACAGGAATACTTCCATTTTCTTTCTAGAAGCACAGATTCTTTCATTTGGCGGACACCTCTTCAAAGCACACAATTCAGTGCATATAGCCAGTCAAACCATTCACCACCAACTTTTAAGATAATCAGGACCAGGCATCCAGAAACTGAAAAAGATCCAAGTCCTATTTATTTTGTTCTTCTTTCCAGAAGCAGATGGGTCCCAGTTGCTAGAATGCACAACATATTACTCTGAGATCTTTAAAGTTATTGTCTTTGGTGACCAGGTGGAGAATAGCTCTACAATATCCTGAATAGGGAACTGGGGCTCATTGTCTCTGAATAACAAATGAGAAAATGGATTTTGTGCATCTTGGTGGTGTTGGCTATGACCTTCCCTCCTTGAAAAGGAAGCTTGCTGCAAACTGAGAATGTAATTCAATGGAATTGAATTCCTCAATATATGTCCTATAAATCATCTTTATCTTCAACATACCTTTAAATGTCATTAGACAACTTATGTAGTAGTAAAAGCCAGGAAATGTGGACTAGTTCTTTGGAAGTGGGAACTTCCCAAAAAAACCTCATGTTACTTTTCAGCCAAGCACCTCATGATTCTTCAAGAAGTACGCTAGGATCAGAAGTTACAAAAAAGTGTTCTGTTCTTGATTCTCTATAATTTCATAGTCCCAGCTTTAATAAATGAAACTTTCAGTATGTCAGAGGGAGTGAAGTTAAGTAGGCTTCTCCCTATACAGAAATCACTAACACCTCCGGACATCCTGTGATACCTAAAACAAAAAACCATCACCATCAACCTCAACAACAAAACTATTGATTGAACTATGTGCCTAAAGCTACTTAGTACAGCCAAGGTAATAATAATGCAAAATAATTCCCCAAAAGGCTTGTCTGTGAATCCAGCTGGATTCTTATTAATCAAATAAACAATGGAAGACTCCAGCCACTGCACTCAAGCTTTATCAGACTTCGAAGAATAATGGTATCTGCACTGTGAATTGGGAACAAAACCACAAAGGGGATCATTAAAGATTTTCAAAGCTACAATCAGCTAAATATTGGCACAGACATTGCAACAGATATTGTTTCTTTCCTTTTCCTTCTTTTTTGTGAGCAAGACATACACATACAATTTAACTTACAAGTAAATTACTAGTGTATCTGAAGAAGTGTGCATGCACACGAAAGCTCATACCAAGAACTAACTTAGTTGGTCTTTAAGGTGCTACTGGAAGGGGAAAAAAAGTAATACATAGCTACAGTATTTCTGTGCTATGTACTTATGGTACCTTGGTCCACGTTTATTAGTTGTTTCTGTTTAAGAAGGTATATTTTCAATTTGTTACCTGCTCTGCTCTAAAATGTGGATATTTTAGTGGGGATTTTTATTATTTGACTTTCATTTGTGATATTTTAGGGTATTTTGAACCACGTAGAGATTTTAATAGAAATACAAAGTGGCATATAATTTACCTAAATAAATAATTTTTAAAAATACAGCGAAGCCAGTATGGAAAAGAAGTTTAACAGTTAGAGAACCAATCAGAATGTTTGGACTATGACCTGGAAGATGCATATTCAAATCCATACTCATATATGTGGATAACTAGAGGAACTTGGGTCAATCAATATCAGCCTAAACCATCTTACAGGGGCAGTGTGAACAGTATATATTTAAAGCCCATTATTTCCATGAAATAATCTTGTGAACTGTAGTTTACTCCTCACAGAGCTACATTTTCAAAACCCTTATCAAACTATACTTCACAGGATTATTTCAAGGAAATAATTTGCTTTAAATATTCTTGTGAGAATAGGTGCAAGGAGGAGAACCATGTTTACACTTTTTAGAGGGAAAGGGTACGTGTGTGTGCAGTACACAGAAAGTACATAGCTTTGTTGAAAGCCATTTTGTCTTTGTTCAAAATTCTTCAGATCCCTGTTCCATGCTAACACGAGATCCTACACTTGATTCAAAAAAATTGCTTTAGGTAAAACTCAGTGGCAACTTAGGAATGCATGAACTCACCACATTAAGTCATTAAGTCATTTCATACACGTGTCACTGTTTCATGATTGCTAGTGAATGGGACAAAGAGAGGCCAAGAGTGAGGTAAAACAAGGCAACAACTTTATCGGTTGTTATTATATTATGTGTTGGCATGGCATACAGGCAGGGATCCTGGCATCTGCTGCTGCCTGATGCCTCTCACACACCCTAGCCTGTCGACTCAGAACTCAAAGAGGAAGGGAGTGGGCAAAGGCTATGCTTGACGGGGCCCAACCCATGACGTTGGTGTGAGGCAACCATTCTCAGCCACCCTGAGTTGAATCTGAGACTGTACATGACTCCACCCAAGACCCCTTATCAGGGTTCCTTTATTTGGCTATGGATTATGGCCCATACTTCTCCCATGCCAAAAATTAAAAGTTGTGACACAGTGTTACTTCAAACCATTTTTTTAATTACAAAGCTGTATATGTTGTTATAAAGAATATACTAAAAACAAAGCAAAAAATAATAATATGCAGATACCAATGTCCAAAATTGGACTTAGACACAGATTTGAGGGAGGGCAAAGAATGTATATAACATGCTGTTGAAATGTGTACAAGAATAAAATGTAATTTTAATCTCACATGTAGATAGTCTATCCCCAAAGGCTACCTTCCTTTCTGCACCTCTGTCAAAAAGTCACCCACTGTGACAAAGTGTGGGTTCTTGCCAAAAACAACTTGTCTTGAAATTATTCAGATATTTCCTCTGAGGAGGAAAATATATAGCTATAATGCATGTTTACTTCAGGTAAAATTGAGTGGCAAATCTAAGATTACCCATTCTCAGTGAATTTTCAAACTGGATCACTATAACACTATAACACCATATAACTATAATACTATAACATCTTCAACAGTCCCTGTAAAACCGAGACTATTTTGGGCACTGCAATATCCCCCTCCCCCCAAAAAGCACTTTTTGGGCCTATGTTCAAAAAAAGTGTATCTTTTGGGGCCACAATGGGTTATTTGACTTTTGTGGGTTAGGGTTCTGAGAACAGCAGTCTCTATGAGAAAGATGTCATTTTGATCCAGTTGTTTTGAATAACATATTATTCCCAACCAATTTTCTAATGCTGTTTTTCATTTCTGTGTTCCTCAGAGTAAAGATTATTGGATTTAGCACTGGAGTGATTGCAGTGTACAAGACCGAGGTTATTTTGTCCACTGGAGATACCCGGAAAGGGCGGTCATAAATGAACATTGCTGGAACAAAATGTAAGCTCATTACTATGACCTGTGCAGAACATGTAGAAAGGGCTTTGTGCTTCCCTTCTGTGACATGCATTCTAATCTTCACCAAAATCATAGTATATGATACAAGTAAGAGAAAAAAGATCAGTGTGAGTAGCAGTCCACTGTTACAAACCATCAGTATCTCTGTAATGTATGTGTCTGTGCAAGCCAGTTTGATTACTTGCGGAACATCACAGTAAAAGTTGTCCAAAATGTTGGGCCCACAGAATGGTAACTGAAGTACCAGTGCTACCTGGATAATAGAGTGAACAAAGCCACCCAACCATGTTCCAATAACCAAGCCTATGCAAGCTCCTTGGTTCATAATAAGTAAATATCGCAGTGGTTTATAGATAGCTATGTACCTGTCAACAGCCATAACAACTAGGAAGAATACCACAGCACCTCCAGTGCAATGGAAGAAGAACATTTGGGTGATGCACCAGTTGTAGGAGATGGAATTTGTATGAGAGATGAGGTCCCACAGCATTTTGAGTGCAGTTACTGTGCAATCACTGATGTCTATCACAGCCAGGTTGCATAAAAAAAAGTACATAGGTGTGTGGAGATGGGGTGTGTAAATCACTGTAATTATAATGGTGAGGTTCCCAAGCCAGGTTATGATGTACATGGTGAGAAAGATAAAGAAGAGAATGGACTGAATCTTTGCACTCTGAGAGAAACCCAAGAGAATGAATTCTGTCACTGTTGTATTATACTTCTTCAGAGCCATTTGGTGTCCTTACAATATAGCTGCAAAGGAAGTTATCATAGTGAGAGCATTCACTTTTTCAATAATAACAAAAATATTTGGAAAAAGAAAGTTTCTTTATGTCCATGATTTATTTCTATCAAATATTCATTGTGAATGGGAAATTCAGTGTTAGTTACAGCGGTGAAAAAAAAGGCCTTCCAGTATTATTTAAAGCACTGGCATCTATGAAGTGGGCCTGGACCCACTACAGTGGTACCTTGGTTCTCGAGCTTAATCCGTTCCAGGAGTCTGTTCGTCTCCTGAAACCATTCAGAAACCAAGGCATGGGTTCCACTTGGCTGCTGGAGCTTCCTGCGCTCAAGCAAAAGCCGTGTCGGGTATTCAGCTTCTGAAAAACATTCACAAACTGGAACACTTACTTCCGGGTTTGTGGTGTTCAGGAGCCGATTTGTTCGGCAACTAAGCTGTTTGGGAACCAAGGTTCCACTATACTGGGCTACAGCTGGACCTAAGGTAGGTTGCAGCAGCAGCAGCACTACAACCATATTAATATATAACAAAAAAGATGTAGATCCCCAAATACATGAAATAAAGTTGGATCTGGGCTCTTAAAATGTTGAAGAATGCCATTTTCAAGAGCACCAGTAATTGCCTAAAATCTAGGCCAGCCCAATAATTTTTTTTTTGCCTGTGGTGAAGGACAAGATGATCAACATTCCAGTATCACAAGCCAAACATTGAATCTAATTTCATATCCGGTTATGGGGCTGTGGTCATCACCACACCTCAGGACAGTACACTAGTTTAGAAAGCACAGGGCAGGTTTGAAATTATTTACTTCAACCACTCACTACCACTCCCTGCCCCTCAGCATATGCCACATAAGATAGCTATCTCATTCTAACTAAATGTAGTTCTAGCCCTTTCCAGAATCCACCTTTGTGTGTGTAAGTAGTTCCTCAATATTGATAGACTATATTAGGCAAGTTGTTTGATACTATAACTTAGGCTACTTGAAGGACCAGGGGCCACAGGACATTTAGAGAAGCAGTACTATGTTCCAGGAAAGGAGAAGATCCTGCATTGACACACTTGATGATGGAAACTACAGAGATACATATTTGGAAGAAACCTGAGAAACCTAATACTAGCTCTGTTCTTATGCCATCACTTAATTTAGTGGTCCAGTCCACAAATCCTTACTCCAGACTTTCACAACCTGGTGTTCTTCCAATGTTGGATTCCCACTTCCATCAGCCCAGCATGTCCGATGGTTAGAGAGTTAAGAGTCTATCAACATCCAGAGAACACCAAGTTGGCCTAATGTGGGCATACACAGAGAACAGTGCACGACAAAATTTGGTTTGCTCATCTTAATGCAAACTGTGAGAGTTGATTCAGTTTTCTCTGGGATTCAAAACATGAGAAATACAGAATCATCCCTAGCTTGTATCTCAAGCTCAGGATTAGAGGTCCTGTGACCCCCCAGATATTGATGGAGTCCAGTTCTCATCAACTTCAGCTTGCCTCACTATTTGTCAGGGATGGTACAGCTACAGACCAACAACAGCTGTTCTGGAAAGCACAGGTTCCTCATCCTTGCCATAGATTACAATTTCCAATTGACAAAGTGAGGTTCAGATGATTTTCTAATTAGCAAAAAGGAGATGTTCTGTTGTCTTACCTGTTTCAGCTACTTCACATAAGATTTAGAAGCGGTTTCACAGTGGGTGAGTTTAAAATCCACCTCTATCATGGTTCCAACAAATTATCTCTCTTGCTATGACTTCAGATTGTTTGCTTCGGCTCACCATATTTCTTTAGCAGCTTTAGAGACCATACCAGTATAAAACCTTTTTACTTCAGTTTCCATTGTGCATTTTCTTGACAAATGTGTGAGAAGCAGGAAGAGAAAGCAAACTTTTGAAGACAAAAATCTTATGGATAGAAATCATTAGCTGAGAGTTACATTTTGGAATACAATTTTCATTCAACTGTATAGTGAAGCAGCATTTCGTAAACAAGGCCAAGCTGAAAACTCTCTAAGTTTCCAATGCAGGAGAAGAGAGATGAACTGATAAACATTTGTTTGCAGAGATTTTGAATTCTGCTATATTGTTGTATGCACCACCAATCTCTGAGTGGTGCAAGATTCAGGGGTTCTAGGTGCTTACCTAGGTTTTGGCTTCCTTGGAATGAGGGACAGTGGAGACTGTGGTGTCTTTATGATATATGGTTGTTTTTTACATATATATGCAACCTGAGCCTATGATGTAGCATTAACACTCCAGTATGATATTGCTTCTCCCATAGCCACAGCCTTGGATTCCAGCAGAAATCAGGCATGGCTCTGTCCCTGAGCTGCCTAGCCTGCAGCCTCCTGCTTCTAGCTTCTAGCTCTCTCGCACCTTAACTCTGGTTTTTGTCTTTGTAACTACTAGATAGTTGAGGAAGGATGCCTCCTGGTGAGAGCCACTTCCTTTGTTACCTTAACAACCCATACTTAGGGGCATCATGTCTGGCTGTTCCAGCAATGGGATCCTGGTTGGATTCAGGAATTAGAAGAGACTCAGGCATACAGCCTATCCACTCCACCCCCAAAAAAAGAACCTCATAACAATAGTCTTCTCAAAGGCAGCTTTGAAAGTGAACAAGGCACACAACTGAGAGCTTCCAGCGTCCTATCTAGGTCCCCATTTCCTAGATCAATGATGCAATACACTCGTTCTCTATTCCACTGTTCTAGTGTTCATCCATCAAAGTAATCTACAGTGCTTCCTCACACAATGGAGTTAGCAGAGGCTGCCTTCAGTGTATAGAGAGATAACAAATAACTGTTTTCAAATGGCATTATGGGGGTAGGGAAACACTCAATGAGCACATTGTGGTTTTCTTATTCTCTTACCTTTTTAGAGAGCAGCACTGAGCTTCCCCAAATACCCAAGTTATTGCTTTCAGGATTTTTGCCTTGGACCTCGAGGGATTTCATTAGCAAGTGCATATATTTTTAAAGGTTCCCTCTCCCATTGTATTTTATGATAATTCTCAGGTGTGCTGATATGAAAAATGGAACTTTCTCTGAGAATGTGCAGATCCACACAGTTGCACCTCAATGAGTTTTGACAGAATATAATGCTCGTCTAAAATTAGGGATACTTCTTTGGCAGCTACACACCTATACAGAAAATATCAGTGCCACGATTTAATTTATTGGCTCAGTCCACAAATCATTACACCTTTCCTTCATTACCCCTGGCACCCTTCTGATCTTGTTGGTTACCGACTCCAGTAAGCTGTAGCCAGCATGTCCAATGGACAGAGAGTTGGAGTCCATCAACATATACAAGGATACTGAGTTGGGAAAATAAGACTATACCCACAAAACTGTGCAAAATACAATTTTGTTTGCTCATCTGTTTTATTTAAAACACTTATAGTTAGCACCAAAATGAAAATCTGGTGTATAACTCTAGCAAATAAAAAAGACTTAGATTAAAATATGCCCCCCATCCTCCCCTTTAAATCACAAAAGACATTAGTCAGTCAAATTTAGCCACTTTAATTCCATTGAAGCAGAGGAATAAAAGCACCTATTTATTTATTCCATTTTTGAACAAAAATGTCCACTTTCAAACTTCTTCCAGGTTACACACATAGTGGGAATGCGCACATACATGGCTAACTACATTTCATCTTTGCAACAACCTTCAGAAGAGTAACAGAAATTAAGAAACCCAAGTTAGTTCTCTGTCTAGGTGGAGATTTGAATCTGGTCTTCATGACCTATGTCCAACATACTACATGCTGTCTTATACTGACTCTCTTCCATTTAAATAAAAGAATCCTAAAACTCCAATTGATGGAATATCCTGTAACATTCATTTCTTAAGAAACATTATGATTTTACCGAATGAAAGTTTCATGCAATCCTTCACCTTCTCATTCCTGAGACAATATATGAAAGGGTTTAGCATGGGTGTCACTATTGTGTTCAGTACTGTGCCTATTTTGTTGAAATCCAGAATGTTCCCTTTGGTCGGACGGACATAAATGACTATTGAGCTCCCATAATACAATGATACCACAGTGATATGAGAAACACAGGTTGAGAAAGCTTTCTTTCGACCTTGTGTTGATGGTATCTTCAATACAGCAACAATAATATAAATATAGGACACAACTGTTATAAGAAGTGAACCCAGAAGCAATATGCAAGATGTCCCAAAATCAACCTTTTCAGCCAATGATGTGTCAGCACAGACAAGCTTGAGCAAGGGGGCGCTGTCACAGAAGAAGTGGTTGACTATATTTGGGCCACAGAATGGAAGGCCAGCTGTTACAATGCTGGGAACTAGAATAATCAGAAAGCCACCAATCCATGATCCCAAAAGGAGCTGGAAACAGGCATTTCTGTTCATGATGGATGCATAGCGCAATGGGTAGCATATTGCAACGTAGCGATCAAATGACATTACAGCCAGAATGAAGAATTCAGTTGAGCCCATGAGGAAATAGAAGAAGGACTGAGTAAGGCAGCCTACAAAGGAGATGGTCTTCTTCCCCGTGATAAAATTTATTAGCATTTTAGGCATGACAGCTGATGTGATTATGAGTTCCAGGAATGAAAGGTTAATCAAGAAAATATACATAGGCAATTGAAGCTGGTGATTGGCCAGGACTAGTGCAATTAATGTAACATTACCGGTAATGGTCAATGCATATATAATCAGGAAGGTAATGAAGATCAGAATCTCAACAGAGTGGATTGTCTCAAATCCCAAAAGGATGAATTCAGTCACAATAGTCTTATTATATTTCTCCATATTTTCATGCATTCTATTCTATAGGAAACAATATATTAGGAAAAGAAAGGAAAAGAAAGAAACAGAGTTGTTCACTAGGCATGTGCAGCAACCACAAGATTCACTCTTAATCCATATTTATAGCATTTGGAAGCAGCCTGATTGGTGCTGCATCCAAAACAGTTGTTCTGATTCTGTGTTCTGCTTTGATTTGTTATTTGGAACAAAATCTTATATGAAATATGAAGCTCTGTTTTGCTCCCATTGAGTATAATGGAAAATCTCCCACCAGGAATCAGCCCCTACCCTCTCTTCAACATCCCTTCCCCATTTGATTTCTGGGTGTTTTCTCAGTCAGCTTCTTTGTATCTCAGAAGAGAAATGAAGTTGTCATTATTGAATGTCGAATCAGGAACTCAATGCCAAATTTGATGAAACAACCAAATTTTTTGAACCAATGTCCTTCTCATGTCCTTATGAGGGGGTCAGCTGATATATTTTTGAAACCAATTCTTAACTGTTGATGGACGATCTTGTACATTGGATCTGTAGCAGGTGGATTTCTTGGAAATTACAAAATTAAGGAAACATTTTTTTAAAAAATCATGTTTTATTTATAATGCATTTCTAACTCAAGAACAGAAAGTTTTCTTATGTTTCAAATTGATGATTTGGGTCATCAAAGAGATACATGTGTTAGTTAAAGGGTATGAGAAAACCCAGGTGGTAATTTTAGATTCTGGATGTAGTGCTGTTATGAGGTCCTCATTAAATTATCAGGAATGTTACTTCAGTTGTGAAACACCCTATTAATATTATTTTCTCTTCCCTCTCCCTACAACATTCTGCTTAATTCCTGATGAGTTATTGAATGGAGCAATACAGCCAGGACCAGTGGAGTCTAAAACTCCACTTGCCAAAGAAATAGTATTTATGTACTAAATGTTTTACAACCCAGACCTAAACATGTATACAAAAGCTATGTTGCCCCAGCCTCATGGTTAAAGTGGCAGTGGTGGTGGTGGGGGGAATAATTCAGTTCATGTTCAAAGCAAATGTACCTAATTCACATTTCCAAAACTATATGAAAACTGAAACACAGCCATCCTTGATAATTCACATGTTTTTGAATTTCACAGTGCAGTTAATAAGTCAAGTACCATTAGCAAAAAAAGAAGTATTTACTAAGGTAAATAGTGCATGAAAATGCATATATTAGTGAAAATAGCATTAAATACATTATAAAAGAAGCATATTGTGCAAAGTTTCACATAAAATTGTTTATATTAGGAGAAATGGACACTAAAGTGGTGATAAAATTTCATGAGATCTTTTTAAATAGAAACTGATGCGGAAACGTGGAGAACTGAGAAAGTGAGGGAAACCAAAATTGGTCTATGAAACTACATTTGGGCAGAGCTTGTGTATCCAATCTCAGGCTCCTCTTTTCTAACATAGCAATTATCAGCCTACCCCTAATAACTCCACATAAATCTCTAAAAGTCATCTGATGGTACAGAAAGAGATCATATTCCCATAGCAGGATTTATGATGCTTACCTTTACAAATCCCAGCAGGAAAAAAGTGGAGGGACAAACAGTGAGAGTCTTATTTTTGGATATTCCAAATATGTCCCTGCAGAAGTTCTAACAGAAGGAGAATATCAGATTAATGGAACCAAATGCTCCCTATACCCAATAATTTGGAAACTTCTCTGTATTTCTCATCAAGTTTTCTTTAAGTGTGTGTGTGTGTGTGTGTGTGTGTGTATTACTGATATTCAGTGTGTTAATTATTTCAGAAGTTATACTACTATTTAATGATTCAAGCCAAATTAATGCTAATCATGATGATAAAAATGTACACCACAATGCCTACTTGTTCCTATTCAACTTCATCCATAGAAAGACAACATTGGCCCATATTTCAAGATACTCTGAGTCTGCAAAGAGAATGAAAAGATAGCACGTTTCCTTATATTATCACTGACAAATCCAAAGTATTAATTATTCCATCTTCTAAAATCATGCAATGAACCTCTGGGAAGCAATTAAAAAACTGCTATCCAGAGATTAAGAATTTCATATTCTTTTTTTAAAGTACAAAATGTACAATTATTATGGATTGAATCAAGATTAAGGGCTCTTCCACTCGACCTGTGCCTAGAATTATGGGTCTGAGTAGTTTCCCCCTTGCTCCACAAAAAAACCATTATTTAGCTCTAAACTGGAGCAACCCTCAATCTGGAGAAACTCCAAAATGCTGTTTGCTCTGCTTGAGCACTAAGAAGTGGTTTTCCCCAGGTGTCTGTCCCAATCAGCAGTCTAGCTGCTGCATTAAGCACCAGCTGGAGCTTCCAGAACAAGCCCATGGGCAACCTCACACAAAGTACAATATAAATTTGCAAATACATCACATGGATTTCATTAACTATAATGTGAACAGATAAATATACCAGTAGGGGACTGAATTTTTGAAACTGAAAGTTCAGACCTGAATATTAGAAGAGGTTGATAGGTTGGCTGGAATGAGAGTTTCAAATCAATACCCTTCTATTGCACTTCAAGGGGGAAAGCAAATTTTTGTAAACCAAGCCAGTGTGGTTGCCATTTTCTGCTCTATTCCAAGGAGATGTTTGAAAATATATTATGATCATCCCAATGAAAATGATGGCAATCTGCCCAATGGAAATAAGGTTTGACTCCAACAACATTGAAATTTGACTTTTGTCTCAAACAGTAGCCAATCTCTGATTTTTTGTGTGATATGATATCAGTCCTGCAATGAACAGAAAGTCAACTAATAAGAGGTTACACTTAGGATTAATAACTCTTTTTTTCAATTAGGACCTTTCTTGTGTTCAGATCAGATCTTAGAACAATGATGTAGCATTTTGGAAGAAATATGCAAAGGAAGAGGCCAGTGTTGGAGGCCAAGATGGCAAAAACTTCCACAGCCACTATGTATTTCCCCTTGGTGCTCAGGTAACCCGGAACGAAGGAGATCCAAACACTGCAAAACACCAGCATGCTGAAAGTGATGAACTTGGCTTCATTGAATGTATCTGGCAGTTTCCTGGCCAGGAAGGCTACTGTGAAGCTGATCATGGCCAGAAAGCCCAAGTAGCCCAAGACACAGTAGAACATGGTGATGGAACCTTCATTACATTCCAATATAATATGTCCAGCCTGTGAGTGCATGTCAGCTTTGGGGAAGGGAGGAGAAGTTAACAGCCACACAATGCAAATACCCACTTGAATGAGTGAGCAGAAAAAAACAATGGAGGTGGCTACTTTCTGCCCTAGCCATTTCCTCATGCTGTTGCCTGGCTTTGTGGCCAGGAAGGCCAGGACCACCATGATGGTTTTTGCCAACACACAAGAAACTACAACAGAGAAAATGATGCCAAATGCTGTTTGCCGGAGCAAGCAGCCCAGCTTCCCAGGCTTGCCAATGAAGAGAAGGGAAGAAAGGTAGCAAAGCAAGATGGAGGCAAGCAGAACACAGGTGAGGTTCCGGTTGTTGGCTTTGACAATAGGGGTAGTCCAGTTTTTAAGGAAAATGTGCATTACCAAAACTGTTAATGCAGCAAAAAAGATAGCAAGGACAACCAAGACAATGCCCAAGGGCTCGTGATAGGCAAGGAAGCTCAGAACCTTTTGAATACATTTGTTTTTGTTCCTATTTGGATATTGATCTTCTGGGCATTTGAGACAATGAACTGCATCTGAAAGGGATCATGAAAGTATCAGTAAGTGTTGTCATTGCTATGCCTCTATTAGTTTGCATAAAGCTAAAGGTATGTCAATTTAATGCTAGATAATAATGACTCCCTGTTTCACATCTAACTGAAAGCAGATGCTCCCAACCAACATTATACAAACTTTGCCTAGTGGTAAGTCCCTGAAACATATCCATGGATAGGATAGAACTCTGAATATCCATGGATAGGATAGAACTTTTAGTCACTAGTGGGCATAAGTGTACCTAAATGTGTGCGGTCAATTTCTTTGAAGATATTTCCCTTTTGTGTACATATTTAAATGCACTCAACTCATGTAATTATATAATTCAATTTATAGTATTGTAGAGACAGAAAGAACCATGAGGATCATCTAGTCCAACCCCCTGCAATGCAGGAATCTCAACTCAAGCATCCATGACAGATGACCAACCAATCTCTGCATAAAAACCTCCAAGGAACGAGAGTCCACCACCTCCCAAGAGAGTTCATTCCACTGTCAGACAGATTGTTTAGCTGGAATCTCTTTTCATGTAACTCGAAGACATTGGTTTGGGTACTACCATCTGGGGAAAGGAGAAAACAACCTTGCTGCTGCTTCCATGTTACAGCCCTTTAGATATTTGAAGTTGGCTATTGTATCTCCTCTCAGTCTGTATATCACCTACCTGTCTCATTAGAAAACATGTCTTCTGGGCATGGATTACAGCCATAACAACAACTTGGTTTGCCTTCTTGAACCATCCTTTGCTGTCCACGGTGACAGCTCTCAACACACCTAGAACTTGGTGGTAACTAATGATTAGAAAACGGATATTATGTCACATCCAAATTTTCATACAAATACAGCTATATTTCTATTCTACCTGATAACCCAGAACTTCTTGCTCTAATCAGCTGAATAATTATTTAAAGTCATTGACAATACATTTTCAGGGGAAATATCAGTGGGGATGGACAAACAACCACCAATGGCTCAGGGATTTATATGATGATTGAAGAGTAATTTCAGGAGGATGGGCAAATCTTGGGGTTTCTTGCAGTCTCAACTACAATAGAGTGTTTGTGTACACAGTCATGTTTTCACACTGCACTTGACTCTGAGAGCAACAGGACATCATCAAGTCCCATTGCTCTATTTAAAGCACACAGAAGAAAGAAGCCCAGCTCACTCATGGCTCCTATGAGCAAGCAGGTAGAAACAAAGAATCATAATCATAATCATAATAAAAGTACAAGGCAAGTGAAGAAGCTCATGGACTAGCTCATAAAGGGACTTGTGGGACTGCAGATTTATAGGATTCATGATCTGTTTTGGTTCATGATCCACCCAGATTGAATCAACTGAGTCCACTTTGAAATCCAAGTTCTGTGGGTTTCTGCTCTGTCCCTACTTCCAAGAACATTAATCTTACCTCTAAGATCCATGGGCAACAGTACTGCAGCATCTGGACAGTAACATATTTTTATTCAGTTGTGACTATAAGCTGCTAAGTATTATCCTACCTGTTTAAGTCTGTCGTTCCACACAATGTCTATCCCAGTGAGGGTGAACTCATGGTTTGGGGAAATGCTTGCAAACTTGGGTTTAATGACAGAGAAATTGGGATAAATGATCCAGTTGATGATATCATAGCCAGCCGAAACTTCTCCATATTCAATCAATACTTCATGCCCTGCACCATTGTTAAAATGGATGTTTTTCAGTATGGAATTCAGCTGAATTGGAAGAAAATAGAAGAAACAAATTCTGAAATTGTCCATTATTTATTTTGCAATTCTGTCTTGGGAGCAAGTCTCATTAAACTCAACAGGACTTATATCTGCATAGACAGATAGAACATATTGAAAGAGCAACCAGAACCCTGCAGGATTTATGACTTAGCTCAACAGCTGTTGCACAAAGGCATCAATCCTGCAGGGTGCTGCTTCAAGGAAGTGGTATCAGGCAGGAAGGAAAGTCAGGGCTCCTACCTTCTCTTGGGAAGATTCAGCCAGTGGTAAGGTATGTTTTGGCTTTTCCACTGGTTTTCCCACTTATTCCCTCCATCCCTCCATCCCTCTCTCCCTCTCTTTCTTTCTTTCTTTTTGATAATCTACCCCCCCCCGACAGCCCTAGATCTTTCTGGCCCATCCAACCTAATCTACAGTGGTTTATGGCTGTCACAAACCAACTCAACCAGTGCCTCCAAATAGACACAATTTGGCTCAGGGATCAGCCAAATCCAATGCATAGTAGGAATAAATCTTCATTCCTTTATGCCATAATAGTTCTGTTCCCTTTTCAGGAAACGGCATCTTAAGAGAGCCAGTGTGGTGTAGTGGTTAAGAGCAGTAGACTCGTAATCTGGTGAACCGGGTTCGATTCCCTGCTCCTCCACATGCAGCTGCTGGGTGACCTTGGGCTAGTCACACTTCTCTGAAGTCTCTCAGCCTCACTCACCTCAAAGAGTGTTTATTGTGGGGGAGGAAGGGAAAGGAGATTGATAGCTGCTTTGAGACTCCTTAGGATACTGATAGGGATGCAGGTGGCGCTATGGGTTAAACCACAGAGCTTAGGACTTGCCAATCAGAAGGTCAGCGGTTCGAATCCCCGTGACAGGGTGAGCTCCCGTTGCTTGGTCCCTGCTCCTGCCAACCTAGCAGTTTGAAAGCACGTCAAAGTGCAAGTAGATAAATAGGTACCGCTCCGGTGAGAAGGTAAATGGTGTTTCCTCCTCTGATTCGCCAGAAGCTGGCCACATGACCCGGAAGCTGTAGGCCGGCTTCCTCGGCCAATAAAGCGAGATGAGTGCCGCAACCCCAGAGTCGGTAACGACTGGACCTAATGGTCAGGGGTCCCTTTACCTTTATAGGGTAGTGATAAAGCAGGATACCAAATCCAAACTCCTCCTCCTCTTCTTCTTCTTTTTCTTCAAAGTCTACTGTGCACATGAATACAGCATAGCAGACTTCCCTAATTCTCTTATAAACTCACCAGCATACAAAACATTGACATATTTGTTTATTTGTATTTGATTCTCTAAGTAAATAGTTTTCCTCATTAGACATCATGTCAAGCTCATAGACTTTATTATGGCAATGTATTTACCTGCCATGATGGAATATTCAGCTGTTCAATTCTGTCTCTTCTTGGTTTTGACTCATAGATGGCATGTAAAGCATGGGCTACAGCATAGGCAGCATTGTAGATACCATAGGTCTCACCAGTCATATCCATATCAAATGTATACTCAGACAGATATTCCAGTTTCTCTTTGCCTGTGCACATATTACTTTGTGAACAACGTGAAAAGCTGTCTTCATAAAAATAACAAATGAAAGCAGTTGACCAGAAATCCATGAAAAAGCGAATCACTGGCTTATCAGACATAAAGCTCCCAAGAAACTCATGGAAACCTGGCACAGGCTTTTTGTGGACTGAAAAAGAAAAAGCACCACTGTACGTTTCTGGAGGTGTTACAAATAAACCAATATGCTGTTTGAAATCCCACCGAGCAGTTATGATCCAAACTTTCCCAGGATTGATCTCCCAATTTTGTCCCATGAGGTTTTGTAATCCACTCATCGAATTATAGTCTCCACTGACTATTACCACATTTATCTCACTTAAGAAAAGTTCTGTATATAACTTTGACATATAGTTGCGATAAGTTTCATGCCACACATATTTTGATTCTCCTACTTTATACTGGTGGGCAACACAAATGCCATACTGCAGAAGCAGAGATGTCAGGATCTGACCAAAGCTTTCTCCATCATCATCATTTGAAACAATGAGCCCAACCCATGTCCATCTGAAATGCAAAAGTAGCTGAGTAATTCCAATCGGTTGAAGAGTTTCTCTTGGTGACATTCGATACAAAAATGGGAAATTTGTTGTACCTCTAAGTGTAGACTCATACGCACCATAGTTAAACTGATGGAGAAAAAACAGTGCTGATGAGAGCAAAGAAATAGCACATGTCTGAGCTGTTGTTGGGAGCTCCTAGAATCTAATTATACTATTAACTTTCAATATATGAAATACATAATTTCCTCCCACTGCATAACTAATGTTAGCAAGTAATTTTGGCATAATACTTCCCAGCCAGCATAATCATGAAGTGGTGCAAACTTAAATTTCTGCAAAAAAATATATTAAAAAGTTTCAATGCTTTAAACAAAATGAATGGATTAAGTGTGGAATCCCACACATACTCACTGGGGAGTTAGCCCCCTTGAATTCAATAAGACTTGTTTTTATAAAGACATGGGTTTGCATTTCAGGATCGAGGGTGGGTGGGTAATTTCAACTTTCTCCTCCCAAACCAAGACAAAGTGTATAGCCTTAATTTATTTTAATTACATGTTGTGATAGCTCAGTCAGTAGAGCATGAGACTCTTATTCTATGTTTAATAATTCTTTATATTAAATTTCCATGTTCTGAGATTACAGAGGTGAATTCAATTAGCTCAGTAGATAACCAAGAAGAAATGGGTGCCACACAAAGAAAAATACACACATACCTGTGGAATCTTGAAGACACTTGACACTGTTGCCACCTCATAGGCATTTTTTGCATTGAGACCAGCAATGACAGCAAACACATCCTCATTCATATATTTCCTATTAGGTCCATTCTTTTGCACATTTTCTTGTTGTGTGAATAATAGGTCCAGCATGATATCATATGTCATCTTTTCATCATAAAGGTTGTCATACATATGGGAACCCAGAGTAATATTGGGCAAAAGCTTTGGGTTCTTATTGATCTCATGAACAGCAAACAACAAACCGAGAGCATGCTGATAATTACTCAGCACTGAACTACAATGAGATTGACAGAAAGTCAAGCTTACTTTTATCAAATATATGTTTCCTGCACATTCATTTCTGGATTGAGAAAGAGAGGTGAAATGCCTCAGGGAAATATGAACTAGGAAATAAAAAAGCGGCCTCTGACAGTACAAGAAGATCTGTGACATAAATTATGAGTCAACCAGCATTGGTTAACTTATATCATATGTCTGTGAATTCAAAAGATGTACCACTGCCCATCAAACATCAGTGGTTTGAAATTGGTCAGAATGGGTAGACTCCAGAAGTAATATAAATCCCACCTTCCTCCTGATCTCAGAAAGAGACATTAAAGAAAAATTTCAAAATCTAACTGATTAAAATTAAACATTGCTTAACCCAACTCTATTGAAATAACTGACATGTTAGATTTTCTAATTTAGGACATTTCCAGACTGTCGCTATATCAGATGAGATTCAATAACATCCTGGCAAAATAAACCTGAGCAATTGGAGTTAATTTGGAGCTTTTGCAATCCAGATCTACTTCACCAAAAGATCAGACTTTTTGTGATAAGTGAAGTGAATGTGAAAATGTACTGAAAAGTGTAGGATAACATCTCTTTGCCTCAAACAAATAAATGTGAATGTATGGATTCTCAAGATGAACAAATCATGAATATTCATTAAACAGGGGCTTCTGGAAGCCACTCTGGCCTGGATCTCGCCCCGCCTCCCCCAGCATTTAAGGCATTGAGTTAAAGATAGCAGAATTCACTTCTGTTGAGATACACGTCCTGCTAATAAGCTACAAAGAACTTACGTATATATTTCATGACTTCTACGAGGAGGTTCATTCCAGTTTCTCTCAGGATACTGGGGATATACCAAAGAGAATATCCCACCAATTATGGCTTCTCCTGGTTGATACAAATTGTCTTGGACACTAATAGTATTACTAGGCTTCCATTTGGTATCCTTGGACACAAGAGAAGGGAGCAGCAGCAGCAAAAATAACAGGATGAGTAACCACCTGATTGAAAACCCATCTCTCTCTATCCCAAAGCTGCAAACTGGCATTCTTCACAAGACTCCCAACTATAATTGTTCTAAGACTTACCCACAGAATCTAAATTCTTCTGTTAAATAGCAAAGCAGATATAACAAATTATGGTTAACTACCCCATCTCTTTTATTGATCAACACCCAGTTCTCATGACACACCACAGGACGGAGTGTTTCTTATCTGAATTTTTGTTGATGATGTTACTCTCTCTCCATGAAATGGGGGTTGAGGAAATGATAGTGATTTTACTAATTATAGAGTTCGTGAGCAGTTCCTGGTGTGAGAACTGTATGTCTATGTAATTAAGAAAAGCCATGTTGGTAACACCTGCTCCCTACTATAAGAAGTTATATCTTTTGAAACATCTGTGTATTACAAGTGCGTAGAACTAGTGAACCTTCAAAGGCTGCTGGACTCCAGCCCACATCAGTTCTAGCCAGGTATTGGCTAGATGTAGTCCAAAGGGTTGGAAGTTGGACACACACTTTTGGAGGGGTTCCACTCCTACCAGCTGGACTGCTACAAATGAATAGGCATGCAAGACTTTTATTTGGACTCTTGTGTTTATGCCGTGGTGTCAAGCAAACATTCAATTTTATTTCCCATGCTACTTTTATCTATTCTATATGAAACCCAGGCATCATCTGGATACTTAGTATGAAGTATTCCTAATGTGTGGGTGACACCCAATTCTATCTCTTCATATTATATGATTCAAGAGACTTTGCAAGTGCTAGAACAGTGTCTGAAGGCCCTAATGGGCTTCCTGAGGGCCAATAAATTGAAGCTGAACACTGATAGATCACAAGCTTTGTGGATAAGTGGTTTCAGGTCCAAAAACAAGACTGCCACCATCCCCCACCCCAGAGCCCAAGAATTTAAGAATCTATTAGTCTTCCTTAATTTAGCATGTCCTTCATTATATCTACTTTATTGCTGGCCCTGGATCATTTTATGGCAGTACGCAAGATGCTTTATAATGAAATTCTTATTTGGTTTATTAGCAATTTAATGCATATTTTAAAATACAGTACCACTGATGAACACTCTTCCATTGTTAACAATACATATTGCTATTATGTCTTGTTCAATACATTCCTTCCTAAAGCTCTCATTAATGCCTCTTTGACTTCCTTGTTCCTGAAACTATATATAATGGGATTTAGCATAGGATTGATTACTGCATAAAATATAGAAATCATTTTATCATTCTCAGGGGAGTAAAATGATTTTGGCCTCATGTACATGAACATTCCTGTGCCATAATAGATGGTCACTACTGTTAGATGGGAAGAGCATGTGGAAAAAGCTTTGTGTCTGCCACTAGTGGTACGGATTCTGATGATAGCAGCAATGATGTAGCCGTAGGACACCAGAACCAGGATAAAGGGCAGCATTAAAGTGCCTGCACCCCCTATCAACATCAGAAGTTCATTTAAGGTGGTATCAGTACAGATCATGTGCAGCAGAATGGGAGCCTCACAGAAAACATGATTAATAACATAGGGTCCACAAAGAGGGGGCAAAGATAAGTAGAGTGGAACCACAGAGACTAGAAAACTGATGGTCCAAGATGCTGCTGCAGTCTTCACACAAACACGGTAGCTCATTATTGTGGTGTAACGCAAGGGATGGCACACTGCTACATAGCGGTCAAATGCCATCACTGCTAGAAGGAGACATTCTGCTGCTCCCATAAAGAGGGAGATATAGGTTTGCAGCATGCACAGATGATATGATATAGTTTTCTTGGTGGATATCAGGTTGGCCAACATTTTGGGGACCACAGCAGTGGTGTAGCAAAGGTTCAGAAATGCCAAGTGTTGAAGGAAAAAATACATGGGAGTATGCAGATGGGGATCTGCTGTGGCCAAGCAAATTATACTAATGTTCCCAAGAAGGGTTGCAGCATATAGAAAGAAGAAGATTGCAAAGAGTAAAGGTTCCATTTCTGGATGATTAGAAAAACCCAAAAGCATGAATTCCCAAACTTCTGTTTCATTTGTTGGTCTCATAATGCCCCATCGATTCCAACTATTGGGAAGGGGGAACCTGGGAGAAGAGCACACAAAACTACCTTTTAGAACGTGAGAATATAGATATATCACCATATATCCTAAACCTAAATCCTACATCTAAAGTATCATTCATCAAACACAAAATGCAATTAATGCAATGTTGTTCTATAACTTCACTAGGCATAGCTCCATCAGTTTGTCAAGTCAAGTTTTAGTTTTCAGTTTTATGCTCTTTTGCATATGCTAAGTTTGGAAAAGATCAGTAAGATTGTTTTACTCCTGATGTAACTTATTGTTTATGATAAAATTATAAATTTGTGATCTATGGAACAATAACTATAAAATTATGAACTATGCAACAATATAGGAAAGAAAAAAGAGTTCTTTGATCATACAGGCACTAGAAATTTCATAGATATAAAAGCAGAGCAGAGTTATGAAGAAATAGAGACAAATGTAAAAAGTTACATGAAAAAAGTTACATGAAAAAAGTTATTTTGAGCAATGATCATACAGGTATTGTATGGATTTCAGGTATTGTTGGATTAAACTTCCCACCAGCAAATAGTCAGGATTGGTGGGCATTGTAGCCCAACAATATCTGGAAGGCAACTCATTTATGATTTAGAAATTTTATTTTAATAGTTTTTCCAATATTATTTATTGTTTTTTGTTATATGCCTTAATAATAATTTTAAATATTGTTCAATTCCTTACTTGCATGCATCCTAATCATAACAATAGAAATAAATCTCATTATGTTCACTTTTCCCCATCTGAGTATAAATAGGATTCCTTCTTCCCTTCCTTCCTTCCTGCTTGATTAACAGAAGTTAACCGAGGTCAACAGAAGCAGGGGTTTCTTCCCATGGAGGTAGATATAGGATTATATCGTTAAACTACTTTTCTATGTATATACTCAATGCAGACTAGGTTAGGTGGGCAGACATGCTAGGAGCTGTAAAATAAAAAGATAAAACATGAACATATAACTAACACAATGAAGTCCAATAAAACTATAAAAAGCTGCAGTATTATCACAATTCAACATGACTGGTAATAGCAGCATCAAGCTGGCCAGTCTATACTTATGTTTGCCCACCACACTCGTCTTAAAGGTTACATATTTCTCTTGCCTAGTGAAGCTTACCATATTTGTTTAATACTACAAGCTCCCCTCCAACACAGACAAAAAGCACATTTGAAGAGATGTGCTTATACAAATATATTAATATTCCTTTCTTTCTAGAATACATTCCATTATCTCCATAACACTTTTGCTCCATGCACCTCAATTATTTTTATTTGAATTCTAAGAGTTTTATTGAGAAGAAATCCCATGGATTTCAATTTAATTTCCGGGGGGAGAGAGGGAGGGAGATAAAAGTCTAATTGATACCCTCTCCTTAACCTATCTTAATCATAATATGTACATTCATTGCTCTTTGGCCTTGATGTTACATTGACAATAATGCTGGTGTTTAAATTCACTGACAAATGGAAGCATTAGTGACCCATACTTGGAAGGTACATAAATGACACTCTTACTGCCATGCAGATTTTCTGTTGAGATGTGATATTAATAATAAAGAATGGAGATGAAATATAGGAGTAGGGTGTAGGAAATAAACCAGAACTGAGTTCTCAAAGAAGTAAAGTCTTTTAAGAGCATAAAAACAGAAAGAGCCCTGCTGGATCTGGTCCAGCATTCTATTCACACATTGGTCTATCTGATATCTGGACTACTTTGGAAAGGAAGGTGAAGTGTAATTTTAATAATAATAACTAAATAAAAATAGGAAGCAGGCACAGAGACAGCATCTAAATACAAGAGCATTTACTCCATTTTACCAGTACAGTAAATGTTATTCAGAGAGCCACTGCCTTCAATTGTGAAAGCAGAGTCTAGTTATCATTCTCAGTTCACACTAATAGCAATATCAGAATATGTTTCATTCCTTTCATTTTTTGTTTTCTTTTAAATCAAGGATTGTACCTAGTTTTGTCTTGTTCACCTAAGTCTCTGATCAAGCTGAAATTTATAGTAAGGGTGAAAGCAATTGTCACTGGCACTCTTTTGCCTCTGCAGCCCCTGTTCCATTCAACCTCTACTCCAAAGGGCTCAGAGTCTCCACAGAATATCATGGCAGGTTGCCAGAGAAAGGATGGATTTGCAGAGTTCCCTTCCCTCTGCCCATCTTCACAAAAACCTCTGCTGAATCAAAGAACATTGTGTGAGTTGAAGGACAGAATTACAGACAATCCAATATGTTTATTTGTTCCTGGGGGAAAAACCCAAGATAACAGCACGAGACGCTACATTGCATGCCCTCCAACATTTCTCCAATGAAAATAGGAGAATGGAATTATCATTCCATAATGATAATTTTACTATTTATACCCCACACATCTTAGTGGGTTGCCCCAGCCACTCTGGGCAGCTTTCAACATATATAAAAATGTAATAAAACATTAAACATTTTTTTAAAAAACACACTTCTCTATACAGAATTGCATTTAGACGGCTTGGAAATCAAATAACTCCATACCCCCCTCCCAATATTTCTCCAATGAAAATATGGAAGTCCTAAGGAAAAGTGGGACATTCCGGGATCAAATAAGAAAACTGAGCAGCTTCTTTAAATCAGGGATGTCCCTGGAAAACAGGGACACTTGGAGGGTCTGACATTGACATTCCCAGGGTATAGTACCCCTCTCTTCTGGAGATGCAATAATTGTAAAAAATGGGAACCAGCCAAGAAGATCCCTTCAGCTCCACCTTCATCCAAGCACAGTACAGGTAGTCTCATTGAAATAAATTAGACTTAAGTTGTCCCACTGATTCCATAACTATCTTCTTATGGATCCAACCCATAGTGTGTTTAATTCCTATTGTGTTTGGTCTTAAGCAGATAAGCTGAAAAGTACTGAATAATATGACCTACTTGTATACCGTTCATACCACATGAATGCAGAAGAGAATGATTAAAAAAACTTCTATATTTACTCCTATCTTCTATAGGATGGCTTTATTAGTTGTTAGAAAATCCCCAGGCTCCAATTAACTTTGCACGTCTTACTATGAAATGGACTCAGCAGAAATTACCACTCCCTTAAAAAAAACAAAAAACTTACAGGATAATGGAAGGTTAAAATGGACAACATTTAAAGAGATCTTTAGGGCCATATTATAATACAGATCTGGAGAAACAGAGTTGGGTGGGCAAAGGCACCCATAACTGCTAGGAGCAGGGGTCAACAAGGTTTATCTTGCCTGGGCCTAATCGGTCCCGCGGAGATCCCTCCATGGGCTGGATCGCGAGCATGTGTGCGCCTGTGTTTTTTGGTGTCTGCATGTGCGCAGACGCAATTTCCGGCACCACGGAAGTGAGTTCCCGCACCGCGCTGCACTGGTTTAGCGCAGCACGAGAGCAGGCGGCTCGGTTCAGGGGTGGCTCGTGGGCCGGTCAAACGACCTCTATGGGCTGCTTCTGGCCCATGGGTTTTAGGTTTCTGATTTAGGAAATGTTAGAAATTATTACATGGCAGAATTTAGATTATGTTTGGAGTATGAAAGGGAAGGTGACAGACTAAACCAAAAAATCGCCTGGGAAGAAGGGCCATCAAGGTGTAATTACTGGACAATGCCCAGCCATTGACCTTCTGCCTGAGCTCAGGGTAAAATGTGCCCTTTTGGAAAAATAAAAGAGGTCTAGATAAGTGGGGTGAGTAAATAGAGGTTGGAAAAGAAGAGGGAGGACTCGACAAGCTGTTTTGAAGACCGAACCGTCTTGGTGAACTGGCTGAAGGCAGGTTGGGAGAGAGGCATGGAGATGCCTGGGAATCTAATTCTGGGCTACAGTGAAGGAAAGCCTCCTCATGAGATGTAATGTTGTAAATTCTCCCCAAGCCCATGTGTAAATATTTGTAAAATAAACTATATTTCTTAAAGACCTTCGTCTCTACTATGTCTTGATTTCCCAGACACAACCCTGGGTGAGCACATGGAACCCCCTAGAATCTTGCTACCATTTAGCAGAGATTGGGGGTGGGGTGGCACACAAACTTTAACACACACACACACACACAATCTAGATGTGAGTGTCACAGGCAGGCTTATGGGGTTGACACAAGGATCAGATATCTCCCAATGAGCCAAACTCAAACAGGCTCATGACTAAGTCTATCAATCAGTAGTCTCTCATTATTTTTTTAAAATGCAGTATTTATTTGAAAATTCACATATTTGCAGGGGGAAGAACTTTGAATAGAAAATACTTCTTATGCAAAGGGAAGAAAATGCACCTTTTAAAAACAGGGAATGCTTTTCTTTCCAAAGGAGGCTTGCAAAGCTTCTTGTGCAGTACTTCCTAAGCACCAATAGTCAGCTGGGTGTCAGTTATGTGGGAAGCACAGTGCAAGAGGCCTTAGTAGACACTGCAGCAGGTGTGGTCACAGAAGGCCATGCTCCTATTACTGACATTAGCCAGGGCCACCCCAGAGGCAACATTCAGTTTTATAGTCTCAAAGATCAATGCTGAATGTTGGAAGAATTTGAACTTTGTGAATTTCAATATGAGAAGACTCCATTCACCCTTCCCAAATTAATGAATAAGGTGGATTTTGTACTTCTCCCAACTTTGTGACAGTGTTCTCAGTTCATGTAAAATGTGTAAATGCATTATCAAATGTTCATTTTAAATTATATTTAGAAAAAATACATTTTGTGAGAAAAATACATTTGTTAAATGCTAAACTTAACATTTTGACATGGATTTATTTATATATGTATGCATCATCACTCTTTAATGCAGAATTGAATTAATATATGCAATGGGGATACAGACTAGAAATATACTGATCCAACCACCCCTCGTTACACATCCCTACTGTGTCTGAACAAAGCTCTGAAACTAGAGCATAGAGTTCCAGGTAATTAATATAGTCATAGTCGATTTATTTATAAACCACATATTCTACAAATACATCTGTGCTTGAAGCAGTTCACAAAAATATTTAAATATCGGAGCAGATTTTGTTGCTGGCATCCTTCTGTCTCAGGAGACAATGGAAAAATACATATGCTGTAGAGACTAATATGGGAGAGACATGTTTCGTTGTAGCTGGGGTAGAGGAAGAAGCACATTTACAAAACATAATAATACCTCATGACACAAAATAATAATGATGATGATAATTAATATTAAATAAAAATAACAGTTCATTTAACATACATGAAAATTTAAGAGTGCAAAGTTCAACAAGTCAAATAGTTTCACATCCAAATGCACCATCAAAACTGATGGCATCAGTGCCGAGTAACCTCCTACCTTTTATTTATGCCTGATCCTCAAAGTCCAGAAAGTAACTTCAGACTTAATCTGGAAATGGATCCCTTATAAAGACTCTTATGGCTGGAGTATGGGAAAAAGCAAGCAGAAACAGCCATTCACTGATGAAAAACACAGTTTCTTTTCCCTCACATGGTTCTACATTAAGCTAGGTAGAGTGCCAAGCAGTAGAAGCAAAGACCCAATGAAATCCATGAACTCGATAAAGCTGATGTCAATGCAGGTGCGGTGTAGCAAAGGGGCACTGTCACAGAAGTAGTGATTAATGACATTAGTTCCACAGTAAGGCAACCTCACTTTCAGCACTGTTGACAAGAACACAGACAAGAACCCACCGATCCAAGAGCCAATCAGCATACTGACACAAACTTTCCCAGTCATGAGAGTGGGGTACCTAAGTGGGTAGCAGATGGCCATGTAGCAGTCAAAGGACATCGCAGCAAAAAGGATGAACTCTGTAGAACCCATGAAGAAGTAGAAGTATGACTGAGCAAAACACAAAATATAGTCATGGGTTTGGGGGGAAAGGAATAAGAAATAACTTAATATTCCCCACTGTTTTGTTGGCAATTGATCTGAATATAACATGCATTAGACAGGTGGGGTGTGTGTGTGTTTCTTTGCTTTTTTATCATTCTGAATAATTTGATGTCATCAGAAAACATGACCACCTCACTGTTCATTCCTCCTTCCAGGTTATTAATGAACAAGTTTAGAAGCATACGTCCCAGTACAGATCCTTGGAAAATCACACTTCATACATCCTTTCAAGATAGCCTCTCTTTATCCCATGACTGCTAAGTATTCTCAGGAGTCTTTGGTCAAAGACTGTATCAAAAGGTTTTTGAATGTTCAGCTATGCAATGCGGACTATATCACTCCTGTCCACATTTTATTGATGCTCTCAATTACCTCTAAATTGTCACTTAGACAAATATGCATAAAAGTTCAACTTATTAAAAGACTTCTCATAAAAGTCTTCTCATAAAAGTCTTCTCCTGTATGCATGCATACAATTTTCAAAAGCCAATGATGTCTAAAGTAACATTTTAGCCATAATAATTGAACCAGATAATTAATATTAGGGTTGATTGAACCATCCTCTACCTCAGAGCCCAGGAATTTAGGAATCCACTAGCCTTGATTAATTTAGCATATCCTTCATTGTTTCTACATTATTGCAGGCCCTGTACATTATAAAGCACGAGATGCTTTATAATGAAATTCTTGTTTGGACTATAAGCAATTTAATGCATATTTTAAAATACAGTACCATTGATGAACACTGTTTCAATACATTTCTATTATGTCTTGGTCAATACATTCCTTCCCAAAGCTCTCATTAATGCCTCTTTGACTTCCTTGTTCCTGAAACTATATATAATAGGATTTAGCATAGGATTGATTACTGCATAAAATACAGAAATCAGTTTATCATTCTCAGGGGAGTAAAACGATTTTGGCCTCATGTACATGAAAATTCCTGTGCCATAATAAATGGTCACTACTGTTAGATGGGAAGAGCATGTGGAAAAAGCTTTGTGTCTACCACTAGTAGTACGGATTCTGATGATAGCAGCAATGATGTAGCCGTAGGACACCAGAACCAGGATAAAGGGCAGCATTAATGTGCCTGAACCCCCTATCAACATCAGAAGTTCCACTAAAGAGGTATCAGTACAGATCATGTGCAGCAGAACGGGGAGCTCACAGAAAATATGATTAATAACATAGGGTCCACAAAGAGGGGGCAAGAATATGGAGAGGGAAACCACAGAGACTAGAAAGCTGATGGTCCAAGATGCTGCTGCAGTCTTCACACAAACACGGTAGCTCATTATTGTGGTGTAACGTAAGGGATGACACACTGCTGCATAGCGGTCAAATGCCATCACTGCTAGAAGGAGACATTCTGCGGCTCCCATAAGGAGGGAAATATGGGTTTGCAGCATGCACAAGTGATACGATATAGTTTTCTTGGTGGATATCAGGTTGGCCAACATTTTGGGGACTACAGCAGTGGTGTAGCAAAGGTTCAGAAATGCCAAGTGTTGAAGGAAAAAATACATGGGAGTATGCAGATGGGGATCTGCTGTGGCCAAGCAAATTATACTAATGTTCCCAAGAAGGGTTGCAGCATATAGAAAGAAGAAGATTGCAAAGAGTAAAGGTTCCATTTTTGGATGATTAGAAAAACCCAAAAGTATGATTTCCCAACCTTCTGTATCATTTGTTGGTCTCATAATGCCCCATTGATTCCAACTATTGGGAGGGGGGAACCTGGAAGAAGAGCAGACAAAACTACCTTTTAGAACGTGAGAATATAGATGTATCATAATATATCCTAAACCTAAATCCTGCATCTAAAGTATCATTCATTAAATGCAATATAAACTTTATGCAATATTGTTCCATAACTTCTTTAGGCATATCTCCATCAATTTGTCAAGTCAAGTTTTAGTTTTCAGTTTTATGATGTTTTGCATATTCTATGTCTGGAAAAGATCAGTAAGGTTGTTTTCCTCCTGATGTAACTTCTTGTTTATGAAAAAATTATAAAATTGTGATCTATGCAACAATTACTATATATTATAGGGGGGAACAGTTCTTTGATCATACAGGTACTAGAAATTTAGCAGATATAAAAGCAGAGCAGAGCTGGGAAGAAATAGAGACAAATGTAAAAAGTTACATTTTTAAAAACCAAGTTATTTTGAGCAACGATAGTACAGGTTGGCTTTCAGATATTGTTGGATTAAACTTCCCACCAGTAAATAGTCAGGATTGGTGGGCACTGTAGCCCAACAATATCTGGAAGGCAACTCATTTATTATTTAGAAATTTTATTTTAATAGTTTTTCTAATCTTATTTATTGTTTTTTCTTATACGCCTTAATAATAATTTTAAATATTGTTCTATTCCTTACTTGCATGCATCCTAATCATAACAATAGAAATAAATCTCATTATGTTCACTTTTCCCCATATGTGTAGAAATAGGATTCCTTCTTCTCTTCCTTCCTCCTTGATTAAGAGAAGTTAGCAGAGGTCAACAGAAGCAGGGGTTTCTTCCCATGGAGGTAGATATCAGATTATATCCTTAAACTAGTTTTCTTTGCATATACTCAATGCAGACTAGGTTAGGTGGGTGACTGGGCAGACAGGCTGGGAGCTGTAAAATAAAATGATAAAAAATGAACATATAACTAACCCAATGAAGTCCAATAAATCTACAAAAATCTGCAGAATTATCACAATTCAACATGACTGGTAAAAGCAGCATCAAGCTGGCCAGTCGATGCTTATGTTTGCCCACCACACTCGTCTTACAGTTTACATGTTTCTCTTGCCTAGCAAAGCTTACCATATTTGTTTAAAACTACAAGTTCCTCTCCAACACAGACAAAAAGCACATTTGAAGAGATGTGCTTATACCAATATATTAATATTCCTTTCTTTCCAGTATACGTTCCATTATCTCCATGCCACTTTTGCTCCATTCACTTGTAACCTCATTTTTTATTATTTTTTTAATTCTAAGAGTTTTATTGAGAAGAAATCCCATGGATTTCAATGTAATTTCCAGGAGTTAGGGGAGGGGACAGGTGAGAGAAAAGGCTAATTGAAACACTCTCCTTATAATACCTTAACCTACCTTAATCCTAATATGTACATCGATTGCTCATTACCCATGTTACATTGACAATAATGCTGGTGTTTAAATTCACTGACAAATGGAAGCATTGTGACCTGTACTTGGAAGGTGTATAAATGACACTCTTACTGCCATGCAAATTTTCTATTGAGATGTGATGTTAATAATAAAGAATGGAGATGAAATATAGGAGTAGGGTGTAGGAAATGAACCAGAACTGAGTTCTCAAACAAGCAAAGTCTTTTAAGGGCATAAAAAAATGAAAGAGCCCTCCTGAATCAGACTTAAAAACATAATAAAACATTTAAAAAACACTTCTCTATAAAGGATTACCTTCAGATGGATTGGGAGTTGAATAACTCCATACCCTGCAACATTTCGCCAATGAAAATAGATACATCCTAAGGAAAAGTGGGACATTCCGGGATTGCATCAGAAACCGAAGCGGCTTTTCTAAATCAAGGATGTCCCTGGAAAATAGTGACACTTGGAGGGTCTGACATTTACATTCCCAGAGTACAGTTCCCCTCTCTTCTGGAGATTCAATAGTTGTAAAAAATGGTAACCAGCCAGGAAGATTCCTTCAGTTCCACCTACCTCCAAGCACAGTACAGGTAGTCTCATTGAAATACATTAGACATAAGTTGTCCCATTGATTCCATAAGTACCTTCTTCTGGAACCAACTCATAGTGTGTTTAATTCCTATTGTGTTTGGTCTTAAGGAGATAAGCTGAATAGTATGATTAAGTATGAATAAGTATGAACTTGTATACAGTTCATGCTACATGAATGCAGAAGAGGATAATTTAAAAAAAAACTTACATATTTACTTTTATCTTCTATATGATGGCTTTATTAGCAGTTAGAAAATCTCAAGGGCCATATTATATTGTTCTGGAGAAGCAGACTTGGGGAGCAAAGGATCCCATAACTGCTAGAGTTAGGGAATGTTAGAAATTAGTATGTGGCAGAATTTAGTTAATGTCTGGAGTATGAAAGGGAAGGTGCCAGACTAAACAAAAATAAATAAATCACATGGGAATAAGTGCCATTAAGGTATAATTACTGGACAATGACCATCCATTGACCTTCTGCCTTAGCTCTGGCTAAATAGAAGAGTTGGGAAGGGACGGTTACAGGAGGCATGATGTCACACAGGAAAAATGTGCCCTTCTGGAAAAATAAAAGAGGTCTAGATAAGTGGGGTGAGTAAATAGAGGTTGGAGAAAAAGAGGGAGGACCCCACAAGCTGCTGGGAAGACAAGAACCATCTTGGTGGGATGGCTGAAGGCAGGTTGGGAGAGAGGCATGGAGATGCCTGGGAATCCAATGCTGGGCTACAGTGAAGGAAAGGCTCCACCTGAAATGTAAATGTTGTAAATTCTCTCCAAACCCAGGTGTAAGTATTTCTACAATAAACCATATTTCTTAAAGATATTAGTCTCCACTGTGCCTTGATTTCCCAGATACAACCCTGTTTGAGCACATGGAACTCCCTGGAATCTTGCTACCACTTGGCAGAGATTGGAGCAGGGGTTGGCACACAGACTTTAAAAATAAATAAATCATTTCTAGATGTGAGGGTCACAGCCATGCTTATGGGGTTGACACAAGGATAATATATCCCCCAATGAGGCAAACTCAAACAGACTCATGACTAAGTCTATCAATCAGTAGTACCTCAAGTCTTTTTTTAAAAAAAAAATAATTATTTGAAAATCCACATATTTGCTGAGGGAAGAAATTTGAATATAAACTACTTCCTTTGCAAAGGGGAAAAACTGCTCCTTTTAAAAACAGGGAATGATTTTATTTCCAAAGGAGGCTTGCAAAGCTTACTGTGCAGTACTTCCTAAGCACCATTCGCCAGCTGGGTGTCAGTTGTTGAGCTTTTTTGATTTTGGAAATTCCCCCAGACAATTTCAATTCCACTTTTCAAATCCAGGAATGTCTGGGAAAATCAGGACATATGGCAGCCCTACAACCAACTGATCAGCAGTGCCTGCAAAGCCTTTTTTGTCCAAGTCCCACCTATAGCTGCCCCTCAGCTGTTGTCACATATGACTTCACATGCAGGACAGCTGGGTGTGGCTTGAATGAAATGGCCTTACAAATAGGAAGCCCCAGTCTTCCAGATTAGGTCCTCAGGCTGAGAGTTCTCCATTCCTGCTGTAGAGAGTTGTTGGAACTGGAGGGTGGGGCCTGGGTCTGCATCTTTTCTGGAAATGCTAGGTGCCAAACTGCAGCAGGTGTGGTCATGTTGAGTTAGTAACCACAGAAGGCCATGCCTCTAGTATTGACATTAGGCAGGGCCACCCCAGAGGCAACATTCAGTCTTACAGTCTCAAAGATCAATGCTGAATGTTGGAAGAATTTGAACTTTGTGAATTTCAATATGAGAAGACTCCATTCACCCTTCCCAAATTAATGAATCAGGTGGATTTTGTACTTCTCCCAACTTTGTGACAGTGTTCTCAGCTCATGTAAAATGTGTAAGTGTATTATCAAATGTTCATTTTAAACTATTTTTAGAAAGATACATTTTGTGAGAAAAATACATTTGTTAAGTGCTAAACTTAATATTTTGACATGAATTTATTTATATATGTAAGCATCATTACACTCTAATGCAGAAATGTATTAATATATGCAATGGTGATACAGACTAGAAATATACTGATCCAACCACCCCTCGGTACACATCCCTACTGTGTCTGAACGAAGCTCTGAAACCAGAGCATAGAGTTCCATGTAATTAATATAGTCCTAGTTGATTTATTTATAAACCACATATTCTACAAATACATCTGTGCTTGAAGCAGTTCACAAAAATATTTAAATATCGGAGCAGATTTTGTTGCTGGCATCCTTCTGTCTCAGGAGGCAATGGAAAAATACATATGCTGTATAGACTAATATGGGAGAGATATGTTTTGTTGTAGCTGGGGTAGAGGAAGAAGCACATTTACAAAACATAATAATACCTCATGACACAAAATAATAATGATGATGATAATTAATATTAAATAAAAATAACAGTTCATTTAACACACATGAAAATTTAAGAGTGCAAAGTTCAACAAGTCAAGTAGTTTCATATCCAAATGCACCATCAAAACTGATGGCATCAGTGCCGAGTAACCTCCTACCTTTCATTTACTCCTGATCCACAAAGTCCAGAAAGTAACTTCAGACTTAATCTGGAAATGGATCCCTTATAAAGACTCTTATGGCTGGAGTATGGGGAAAAGCAAGCAGAAACAGCCATTCACTGATGAAAAACACAGTTTCTTTTCCCTCACAGTTCTTCTAGAAGAAGTTACATTTTGAAGGCTCTTGGAGTGTTGGGCAAAACATGTGAAACCAAAGTCTCCCCCTTCCCCTCATATTCACACCATACATTTAAAGTGAATTGCTTTCCCTCAAAGAATCCTGGGAGCTGTAAGTCACTCCTCACAGAACTACAACTCCCAGCACCTTTAACAAACAACAGTTTGCCTGTTTTGCTCTATTACCAAAGGGGCACTTGGGGGGAAGGATCTACTTAAGAAGGGGGAGGATCCAGCTGCAAGGAGCAGAGGAACAGGAACAGGAGGACCTGGCAGTATATCAGTCTCCCCTGGACCATAGCTGGTTGAAGAGCTTGGTCATGAATAAGGGTGTAGTGCTACAACTGAAAAGACTCTCACTCTCTGTTCACAACCCGCATAACCTCAGATGGTGGGGAACATCTTTAGAGAAGAAGTTTCTCTGTAGATTAGTGTAGGAGAAGGCAATTCTCCACAGTCATAAAACCCAGTCAATATGCACTATGGACAATACAATCTGTGCTGTTATATTGAAAATGTGAACTTTCATGTAAGGTGTATATTCTGAAGGTGTATATAGTACATTAGTTATATTTTATTCTGGAGGTTAGCTTCTTTAGGACATCTTTTAACACCTCTTTCATTTGTTCATTCCTTAGACTAAAGATGAAAGGGTTCAATAAAGGTGTCAAGATGCCAGAGAAAATGGCTAATGCTTTGTTCATGCTCATGGTGTCACTCTGGGATGGCCTGACATAAACAAAGATGGAGATTCCATAGCCCATGGAGACAACAGTGAAGTGGGATGCACAGGTGGCAAAGGCCTTCTCCCTTCCCTTTGCAGAAGGGATTTTGAGGATGGTACTAATTATGTAGACGTAAGAGACAGCAGTGAATGAGAGAGAGCCAAGCAGTAGAAGCAAAGACCCAATGAAATCTATGAACTCGATAAAGCTGATGTCAATACAGGCGAGGTGTAGCAAAGGGGCACTGTCACAGAAGTAGTGATTAATGACATTAGGTCCACAATAAGGCAACCTCACTTTCAGCACTGTTGACAAGAACACAGACAAGAACCCACCGATCCAAGAGCCAATCAGCATATTGACACAAACTTTCCCAGTCATGAGAGTGGGGTACCTAAGCGGGTAGCAGATGGCCATGTAGCGGTCAAAGGACATAGCAGCAAAAAGGATGAACTCTGTAGAACCCATGAAGAAGTAGAAGTATGACTGAGCAAAGCAACCACCAAATGAAATAGTTTTTCTTTCAGCCAGGAGATTGGCTAACATTTTAGGCACGACGCACGTTGTCATGAGTATCTCGATTAAGGACAAGTTGCTGAGGAAGAAATACATAGGGGAGTGAAGGCGATGATCAGTGCAGATGAGTACAATGATGAGTGCATTCCCCAGCACTGTCACCAGGTAAATGAGAAGGAAAACTATGAAGAGGATAATCTCCACATTTGGTTCATACATAAATCCAAGCAGAAGAAATTCACTGACATTTGTCACATTCTCTATTTCCATGTTATGGCATCCTGAATGAAGGAAGGAGGGGAAGGGATGATCATCAGTACTAGCATTGTAAACTTCATTGCAAAGAATAAATAGAAGACCCATATTCCACACAGTTATATTACATAAACAAGTACCATAATGAAAAGCAAATGATAGTTGTATTGTATATATTACTTGATCTTGCTTTGTAAGGATGGGATCATGTTTTCTGTTTCTGCGAAGCATGTAAATGTAAAGACTGAAGTGATGAAACATATTTTGCCATCCTTATTACCCGATGATCAGGTAACAAAAGTGTTTGTGTGTGTATGTGTGCAACGTATCATATATGTAGAAGATTTTAACAAGCTACAATATAAATACTATTAAAGGATTGAAATATGTCTAAAATACTGGGTTGCAAGTGAATGTAAATTTCCTTATGAGTAAGCGTCACAATAGGTTATACTACAAGTAATCATAGATAAAGTTGTTCTGCATATGACATTAAGTTTTCTATCCCAGACTATAGTGCAATAGCTTTTATTGCACAATATTTTAGTAATAAGTAAATTATCAGAGTAAAAAAAGAGAGAGAGAAGTATCAGTTTGGCAACAGGTAGGTTTCCTTGAGAATCAATTTAGTTTATATCCAATTTATTTATTTCATAGAATTTATACATCACTTGAATGTAAAAACAAACAAACCTCAAGGTGATTTACAAAATTTATTGCTATCATACAAAAATTCTTGTTTCAAAATGTTGAACTCCTCAAGTTTCATTTTACTCCCATCTACAAAATCAATCTTAACTGCATTGTGAAATTAGCTATGAAAAAGTAGTTGATTCTATGAAACCATCAAATGAATGGTTTCATGCATCAATGAATAAATATCAATGCAATGGTTTAAAGCATATTGGAGCTATATTGGAGCCTATATTCTGCAAAGGTGACTTAGACATATGTGAAATGAATAATAAATAAAATCTATATTATCATCTGCATTTTCTAGAAAACAATATCCCAGTTTAGAATGTCTGTAAGCATTCAGTTGATAAATGGTTGGTACATGTGTATATTGTGAGAGTGAGCAAAGCGAGGTATCGCAATTATCTTACCTTGCAAATGCTCAAGTGTTCTTCTGTATGCATAGGAAAGATCACTGGTAAGATTTCTAGGTGTATGTCAACGTCAGATAATGTGTCCAGAATAATGCCTCTCATCTGCAAAGTTGTTGTTTTTTATTACTGCAAACTGCATGTGGTTTCTGAATGTAACTGCACTTCCACATTTATCAAATATAAGGTCAACATCAAAATAAAACAAAGTTTTCCGGCTGCAGATTTTAAAGAATGAAAGCAAATGCAAATTGTTAATAATAAAACCCCAAAACAATTGACCCCTACACAAAGTAGAGAGAATAACACAGCCCTTCTGAAGATAAAATAGTTTTCTTGCCCCAGTCTATTATAAGGATGGTTGGATTCTGTTGTTTCGAACTTTATGCTGTTTCACCTTTTCCTTAGGGAATGTTGCTTGCTACCCCTGACAACATCCCCAGGGAAAAAGGGAATGGAAGAATATTTGTGTATATATGCACCCAAGACACGTATAAATTTGAGGAGAAGATGCCCACAACATTTCATCACATGACTAAAAAGAAACTTTTTGGTTTTCTTTAAAGAAGTGAACAAACATTGCAGAATCACTTTAACCAGAGTGTGGGACTTCACAGCTGGCAATGCAAATTTGGCTGTGAGCTGGGAGGAAATAGGCCTGGAGAACGGTTCATGAAGTATGGCTATGAGGTGAAGAACTTCATCAGCCTGGACAAGAAGACCCTGACCTGGACAGTAGTCGAGGTGCCAGCCCAGGTGACCAAGGGGGAGTGGGAGTGTGAACGCAATGCCACGCTGACCTGGAAAGGCTACTTAGAGGAGGAATGTATGGAGTAATTTAAGAAACTCATGGACTATAGCAAGACAGCCAGAGGTGAAGGTGACCAGGAAGGCTATGAAGGTTTGAAGACCTTCCTTTGCCAAGCCCACAGCTTCTACACCAAGGGGATTGATGCCAGCGGGGTGGAGGATGGGAAGATCTGACAGGAGGGCACCTTCTGTGGAGTGGTCACACCCAACTCAGAAAGGACCTACTACGCTTTGCTTGGCATCAAGACAGACCCCAAGGAGAGGGACCACTACTTGTGCCATGTGGAGCATGACAGCCTAAAGGAGCCTCAGGACATGGCTCAAGATCTCCCACCCAGCAGCGGAGCAAACCGTTTGGGTGCCCTGTGCCCAGGGTTGGGGCCAACCGCCCATGGGAGCAGGGCCAGCTGCCCGCGGGGTGGGGCAAGCTGGGGTAGAATGCTCTGCGGGGCCTCTGAGGAGTCTGCCTGCCTCCTCCCACTCAGCCGCCCTACAGCTGAGGGGGAGGCAGCAGGTGCACCCTTTGGGGCAGTGTTGAGCTTGCGGGTGGCCAAGCCACCACGTCACTTCCAGGAGAGACGTGTGGCTCGGGCGCGCTGCAGGCCCTGTGGTGAGTGCTACCCAGCATTTTGTCACCCCTTCAGTGGTGACACCCAGGGTGGACTGCCCCCCCCCCCCACCCCTGCTCCCACCACCACCCTCACAAAAATGATTCACCTCTTGTGTTAATAGAAAATATTACAGTAGGCATGAACGTAAGAATTTCGGCAGAACTTAATTATCAGGAGACTAATTAATACGACCCACATTTTAAATAAGAATTCAGTTGTGTGTTTCCACAGGGAACTAATGAGTCAGGGAATGTGGGTTAAGCATTTCTTGGAATTTATTTAAAAGTTTTGGGGGGGATACAATTCTTTGCCTTTCATTATTTTGAAATTAGGTAGAAAATATATCTTGGGAATAATGAAAGCATTGACACTCCTGGGTAAGATGGCAAAGAAAGAAATACAGTTTTGCAGCTAATTAGTTCTTAGAAGTTGTTAGAAATGTTTATCTATGGAATTAAACAGTATTAATCTACAATAGATGGCATTTGGCATTAATACTTACACATGTAAACTTGTACTAATCAACAACATATATTTTTCTGGTTGACATTTCTGATTAGCCAAAGCAGGCATTTAGTATTTTGTTCAATCTACATAAATCCACTTGGAAGGTACTTTGACACAATGCTTCCTGCATAAAGTTATAGTGGGTGGGATAATTCTAAAATAATTTCAACACAAAGTACATTTCTAAATATAATATTGAACAGTTTAATCTCTTCATTGCTGATTTTATTCTATAAAAATATAGCACAGTAAAGCATTAAGGAGACTATTATTATTATTATTATTATTATTATTATTATTATTATTATTATTTTATACCCCACCCATCTGGCTGAGTTTCCCCAGCCACTCTGGTTGGCTCCCAACAGAATATCAAGCATTAAAAATGCCTCTAAACAGGGTTGTCTTCAGATGTCTTCTAAAAGTCAGATAACTGTTTATTTCCTTGACATCTGATGGGAGGGCGTTCCACAGGGTGGGCACCACTATTGAGAAGGCCCTCTGTAGTCAGTAGTGCAGCAATATTTGCTAAACTACTTTATTTACATATAATACACTCGGAGCATTCTGACTTAGCTCCTTCCTCTTTCTCATCAGGCAGCAAAGAGAAAGAGACAAAGGACAATAGTCCTACATTCTGGAACACAGTAATATAAACATCCTGTCTCTGTCACTTCCCACTATGTGGAATGAAAACATACACTGTCATATGATAAAAAACCAATCCCATGACTGCAACACGGGGCAAGAATCCTAACAGTAACTAGGGACTACATGCAAGCAGAAAGAGACTTCTGATTGTGTGTTGGGACAGGGAATTTTGCAAACAAATGGGTGCTGCATGCTAGAGCTGTGCACAAAAATTTCAATCTGCCCTGAAGCCCTTGTCTATGCCCTTCCTCCTCCAAGATTGGGCTGATTTGCCTTGGTCTAGTCTGGAGTCCACCCACCTCACCCCAAATCCATCCCCAAAGCCATTTGGGTTATGTTAAAGGTTTGTTTTGTTTTGTTTTTACAACCATATAAAAAAGCCAGGAGGAAATCCACCAACACTCTGCAGGATCTGATTCTATCACTTAGCAGCTGTCCAATTCTAAATGGTGCTGCTCCTTCAAGAGGAGCTTCCTTGCATGCAAAAGAATCTGCTTGCAAAGAGCTAAAACTCCTTCATGAGGTCTGTGTAACTCAGATGAAATGAACATTCACATTTTATAATGTGGGAGCCCTTTACAGGATCGCACGCGGTGCTACAGTTCCCAGGGAACTATCTAGTAGAGAGGTGGCTAGCCTGCCTCTCAGTGTTATTATTTGGAGGTTCATGCCCAGCCTCAGTAATCAAGTTTCTTGCTGGGAGGCGGACCCAGCCCATTTATAATTAGGGGGTGGAGCCGACAGTATCCAGGCAGTCAGCTTAGGAGATTCACCCTCCCTACCCTCCCTTTGTTTAATGTTTTCTTGTTTGCAAGTTAACTTTTTCTTCCTGTTTAGCGCGCGTTGCTACAGTCTTTGACTGGTTGCTGTTGAAGGTCCGGGAAGAAATTTTCTTGCATTGGCAGGTTTTGTCTTCACCGTAGCAATTCATCACAACTTTGGCCGTTATGGCTTTGGGTGGAATTCTTTAGTCTTTTCTTCCCTTTATGGGGGGGGGGTGAAGTGGTGATTCACCCCCCTGCAGCAGTGATTCCAGAGACCACTCTTAAAGGGGTTATATAATGGGTGTCACTGGCCATACACTGAAAGGTCGTCAGTGAACTACCCTGCGTGCGGGGATATGGGCTTGGCTGCCTTGGCTTGGCTACACTTGGCTACACTTACATCTTACAGAGCACCCCCATATCCCATTTCCCCTGACGAGCCCCAGTTCTCCCTGGCTGGGGGGCTGGGAGGGATACATGCCCAAGGCCTAAGCCAAGGTCTTCCTACATTCGGAATTTTAATAAAGCTGTGGCCTAATTTTTAATTCCATAATGTCAGAGTCTTTATTCCTTTCTTATGATCCCTGGGGGCTGGGGGCTGCAGCACCTGGTCATGCAATGATACCTTCTGAATGCTGGTGATGCCTTAGACTCAGGAGACCACATTCTTGCCACTAGCTCCCTATCTTGGTCACCCTTGGTCAGCATTGATGGCCTTGCTATGCTTCCCACTTCATAACTCTAGTCTAGAATATTTTGAAGTATGCATCGTACCCCCCAGCATCGCCCCAAGAGTAATATCCATACTAACTGGGCCTCCAAAGACTTTTTTAATTAATTAGTTTGTTTATTTATTCAGGTTGTGTGGGGGTTGAATAGACATATTTTGATGCATATAGAGAGACAGGAAGAAGGGCTGAGGTTGCCATTTCCCTTGCCATTGCAGGAACTAATTTTAAAGTCAAATAGGTTAGTTTTTCAAAACACTTGGTGTTGGAACCAGTCTTTTTAGCAAGGTGCTCTAGTGCTTTATGGAGGTCAGAACAGACTTTACTCTTAGCAGGATTCATTGCTAGACACATGGGGTTTTAGATTGCTAGTGGATAAAAAAATATGTTAAATCTAGATGAACTTTAATGCTCCTTTCCACACAGAACTCGTGGATTTATGCCACTTAACTGTCCATGTTTTAACAAGAAATGCAGACATGCTAAATTCTAGACTTATTTTATTGTCCTTTTTATTGTGTGCTTAACTTGTTCATATACCTGTTATTACAGAACCTATAGGAAAAACTTAACACGTATGATTTTTCCTTACAAGAACTAGTCCATAATGGTCTGGCAGTAGCCATCATACTGCAAACAATTTTATTTTTCTTCTTTGATGGACATGTAAGCATGGACAACTCAGTCAACAAGAAAGTGAGTAATTACAAAAATCTATCATTTATCTCTATCTCTCTATCTGATGTTCATACCAGCAAATGAGGTGATATAGCTCAATGGCAGACCACATTTTCATGTAATGATTTCCATGTAAATATTCTAAGATTCAATCTCTGGCAGACTGCCATCATGTAGACAAGTAGTTGGAGGTAAATCCCATCAAAATTACTGGGCTTCCCTGTCTCCTAACTAAGTAAATGTAAGAGGCACTAGCATCCTGAGGTGTGGGGTTGATGTCTTAACATAGATATCAGAAGGAAAGGTTTGGTTGATCGAAATGGTGGCTACCCATCCTTCTTCATGTAACTCACATGTTACTACTGCCTGTTTATTAGAGGTTAGGGAGATATCTGGATTGGAAGAACACACTGCAAAAGTAAAAAGGTTTCCAAAGGAAGTTAATGCTTTTCTCAAATTTTGGGAACCTCTGCAGTGTATATCCTAGTCTGTTCTGTGTCCTAGTGTGTAATTTTATACCCACTTAACAGCAAGCAAACCCTGATATTAAAAACTTATAGCACAAATATATGAAATTTGCCCTCTCTAGCCTTATATGTACAAATGCTGCTAGTGCATATACACATACATTAGGACATTACGTTACACTGTTTCATATGCAGCAGGTAAGTTAGTATTGGAGCAACATTATAAACTGGAACTGTGTGTGCATTAAGCACTTGTTGTACAGACACTTTCATTATCTATATCACAACAAATAGAGAAATAATAGTACCCAGGATCAAATGCACAAACAGAGAAATTTGATGACTAGTTTACAAATTAATCTTGATTTAATGTGCACGTGTACATTTATACAAGTAATGTACAATCGGGGCCAGCTAGCACACATATAAACTCCCCACCCAATATTCACATCTCTAATGAGTGGCTTTCATGTTTAAACATTTTGCCACAGAAAAAAAAAAATTGTATGCCCTAGCATCACCCCAGTGCAATGTTTTCCAAAGGACATTTCCAGCTACTCGTCATCAATTAAGCAGCAATTAAATGTAGATCAATGAAGCAATGTGTATGTTTGTATTGACAAGGTATTTATGACTATTAACTGAATGTATACACTAACTAATATCTGGAAGTTTGGTGTTTAGTATTGGACTTAGACAAGGGAGACCTGCATTTAAATTCCTGTTCAGCCACAAAGCATATTGGGTGGCATTGAGGCAAGTAACCATTTTACAGGCTAATCTATGTCTAAAGGTGACTGTGAAGATAAAGGGGGGGGGGATGTTCATCACCTTGACCTCTTTGGAGAAAAGTCAAAATATACATTTAATAATAGGATCATTCTGTGATATTATGTCTCTTATGAGTGACTCAAGACATTCCTAAATGTTATAAGCAACTGAGGAATATACTTCTGGGAACCAAGCATAAGATAAGGTAGGGATGAGGAACAACTGCCCCCCCCCCATTGTTGTTGGACTACAGTTCCCATTATCCCTGACTTTTGGTTATGATGGGCATGGCTATTGGATGTTGGAGTGAAACTTCTGGAAAGCCAGAGGTTCTCCATCCTTCAGCTATTTATTTTCCCTCATACAGCAAAGCAGGAAAAAGCCAGTAAAAATCAGGTCCAGGAAATCAGTAAGCTGGCTGTCCTGCAAAATGGTGGCAGTCTGGAGACATCTGAAATGTAGCACTGTGGTTCCGATACTATTTGTAACAAGATGATTTCTCTTTATCTAGGTGGAGAAATAAATATGATGAAACATGGAAAGGAAGAATGCAACACATGTAACTGAATTCATCCTAACTGGTTTTCCAAATCCTTGGGAGATAGAGATCCTCCTCTTTCTTATATTCTTCATCATTCTGATGGCAACAATGATTGGGAACACCATAATCATAACTCTTATAATAATTGATTACCGCCTACATTCCCCTATGTATTTCTTCCTCTGTAACTTGTCTGTCATTGAAATTTTTGCAACTCTGACAGTGGTGCCCAAAATGATGCAGAACTTCCTACTGGAAAAGAAATCCATCTCTTTCTATGGGTGCCTGGGTCAGTCATATTTCTATTTCTTGTTTGGCACCTCTGAATATGTTCTACTGGCTATGATGTCCTATGATCGATATGCAGCTATATGCTACCCACTTCGCTACAGCACAATCATGAGTGGGAAGGTTTGTGTCAATCTTGTTGTAGGTTCCTGGATGAGTGGATTCTTCTCCATACTTGTTCCCACGGTGATGAAGTTAGGCTTGCCTTACTGTGGCCCTAATGTGATCGATCACTTTTTCTGTGACAGTGCCCCTTTGCTCCATTTAGCCTGTACTGACATCAGCCTTGTGGAATTTATTGACTTCCTTGTCTCACTTCCCATTCTTCTGGGTTCTCTTTTACTGACACTCATCTCTTACTTTTATATTATAAACACCATTCTCAGGATTCCTTCTGCCACAGGAAGGCAGAAGGCATTCTCAACTTGTGCCTCCCATTTCACCGTGGTTACAATTGGCTATGGCACCTCTGTCTTCATTTATGTTAGGCCGTCCCAAGCCAATTCTATGAGCTTCAACAAAATTGCCTCTCTGGTCACAACTGCAGTGACACCCTTGCTCAACCCCATTATCTTTACATTTAGAAACCAGAAAGTCCAGGAAGTTTTTAGGGACTCGGTTAACAAGTACATAAAGAAAAGAAAAGAAGGAGATTGAAAAGTGCTGTAAATTTACATTTATTCCACCCACACCCCTTAATTTTCTTCAAGGTGATAATTGTAGGATACAAGGTTCTCACTTTAATCCCCCCACTCCGGTAGCCTTGTGGTGTAGTTTAGGTTGAGAAAAAGTAAATGGCCTGAGGCTGCCCAATGTGCTTTATGACTGATCGTGGATTTTACCCAAGTTTCTTCTTCATCACAGCATCCTAGACTTTACGACAAACAAAACATATTTAAAATTATTATTAAAAATGTTCTAAATTTGTATGTCTATATTCTCTCAAATTTGTTTTTAGATGTTCTGTAGAATCTGTAATAATGGAACCATCCAACAAAAAGATGATATGCTATTATTTGTAAAGCATCTCTTGTATTTTTGTTTAAAATAAAAAATAAGGGTAGAAATGTTGAAGACAATATATTTTAGCCACAATAAATCAATTAATAAATTCTTGGTTGGATCTTATTGTGTTAGCAGTCATGGAAATATGAGAAGTACTTTAAATACAGTATATTAATTTTAAAAACTCCAAGAGAGGAAAAAGACAAGAAAAAAAATGTGGTGAGATTGCAATGTTAAACCCAAGTCAAAATTAAATGAATTTTAAAGGACTAAGGTTGCTTCCAGATGACCTGTTTATTGTAGGGTTGAGCACTGGGATCAGCCAAAGCCCAAATCCTGAACTGAAATCAGCTGATTCAGAACCAACTGATTCAGCATGTAGCCTCTGGAAAGTTGCTCAGAAGATAATGTGGCCCTCACACTGAAAAATACCCCCTATCCCTGCTATGCACATTCCTATGGGCTTATCTCTAGACATACATAGGACTATGCTGTTAAAATCCTATTAATCCTATTAATTTTAATAGGATTTAATGGAACATGTTGCACATCAGATCTTAGTGTATTGCATAACATTTTATTTAGTCCCTGTGGTGATTCTGACAGTCTCATGAGAATCATTTTATGAACAAATTTTATTTAATCAGCTGGAAGGGTATAGTTGTTAAAGGATCGTTTGGTGAGCCGTAGTAGCTGAGTGAGAGCAAGAGAATATTTAGCACCATCTGAAATTACTCTTAGAAAGAATATTAAACCTTTGTAGGTCAGTTATCATATGTGCACCAGGGAGGTCATCTGAACAAGTGGTTTTCTATTGACTGAATAAGCTATTAAAACAGCTTATTCTGGAGTACCTCTGAAGTGCGTGAGGTTCCAAAAAGATCAAATCCAATTCTACAACAGCAATGGCAGGAACACAAATGAATATTCCTCTGATCTCTCTGTGTCCCCAAACATCTTTAGAATGTATCGCCTGGAAATGCAGCTGATTTTTTTTGCTGAAGATTTGGTTTAGTGGTAAAAGAACACCTGTGAAGCATGGAGCATGATTTATGTGAGTCACAAAATGCCTTATAAAAATTAAAATCTTCTGTGATATTATGTCAGTTACAAATACATTTATTTTTAAAATATTTTTTAGCAAAGTGGGTTGGGTGTTTAGTGTTCGTTTTTTTTATCTGAATAGAATTTTTTTTAATCCCCCCGCAGGAAGACCCATATGCAGCCTCCATACAGCAGGATAAAGTAACATAATGCAGGGATGAATATAAGGGCAGCATTAATAAAGGATATGGATAGTTAAGGACATCAATGAATATCTCAAAGGTCTTCTCCTCCTCCTCCTCCTCCTTCTTTGGCAATCACTCGTAGCCAAGTAAAATTGTATTCCATGGACACAGTCTTAACAGTGTGTCCATAAGTGACTGTGGAGGCCACACGTCCTTCTACAGTGGGGATATAGGTCTCAAAGGTAAAATAAGGCTCGCAGGAGGAGAGCCTTTGGGTGCCACTACAGGTAGCAAAATCTTATCAACTCGCAGTGACTGATTCAGTAACTTGCATATTCTTACAAAAACAAAAAAACTAACCCCACTACCAACCTTTACACTGGAACATAACGTCTCTCCAGCTTTTCAGCCAGATCCCTTTTCAAATCTATTTAAGATTCCATGGATTGCATCTAGGACCCAATGCATGCAAAACATTTGCTCTACCACCGAGCTGTACCTCTACCCTCGTAGTTCAATACAACACTGTTTTCCATGCAGGCAACTTTATGCTTCTCAGCTGTTCATCTGCTTTTCCCTTTTTTGTTATTCAGTTCACCTTCTGTTTCTCCATTTGCCTCGCTTTACTGCTCCATTTTTTTCCCTCTTGGAAGAAAAAGGAAACACACACACACACACATGCACACAGAAACATACATATTCATTTTGCCTTCCAGGAATATTAATTTTAAATATGATTCTTTAACAACAAACATAAACATGAACATACAATTATGTTGTGTTTCCTTGAGTGTGTCCTGTCACCAGGCTTACCTCTCTTTGTCTTTTTTTTTATCCCTTGCTATATTATCTATGTGCCCGAAAAAAATAAGTTGCAAGTTGTCATTTTATGTTATTATATGTTATTGTATTTCACTCCGTGGTATTTTATTTTATTTGTATTTTTGTATCGTTTTACTTTTGTGAGGTCTTATAATAAATAATTCCCCCTCCCACCCACCAGTTCTACTTCTTTCTCTCAGGAATCCTTGAAAACATGACAGAGAATCAAACTGTTATTACAGACTTCATCTTCCTTAACTTTCCAGAACTGCATCGGCTGGAACATCTCATGGGAGTCATCCTCCTTGCATGCTACCTGCTCACCGTATCTGGAAACCTCATGATCATCATGATCATCATTCATGATCATCACCTACACACACCCATGTACTTCTTCTTATGGAATCTTTCCTGCTTAGAGATTTTAATTACAACCACTGTGGTGCCAAAGGTGCTGGCTAGTCTTCTGCTAGGCTTCACAACAATTTCGTACCCAGCTTGCCTTTCTCAGTGCTATTTCTTCTTCTTCTTAGGAAGCAGTGACTTTGTCCTATTAGCAGTCATGTCATATGACCGCTATGTGGCCATTTGCAACCCATTGCGCTACACATCAATTATGAGTACTCAGCTCTGCCCATGGCTAGTCCTCGGATCTTGTACTGTTGCCTTTTTGGCTACCATCTTTCCCACCATCCTGGTTATAAATCTACCTTTCTGTAACAACAATAATATTGATCACTTTTTCTGTGACAGTGTGGCCTTGATGAAGCTGGCTTGTGCTGACACTAGTTTTGTGGAGCTACTGAGTTTCTTCTCATCCTCAGTCACCGTGGTGGGATCCTTTATTTTCACAGTGGTGTCCTACATTTACATAATAAAAACCATTCTCAAGATCCCGTCTGCCTCTGGGCGCCACAAGGCATTCTCCACCTGTTCCTCCCACTTTATTATTGTCAGTCTTGGCTATGGCAGCTGCATCTTCATGTATGTACGGCCCTCAGGCAGCAACCCATCAATTAATAAGATGGTATCTTTGATCAATACAGTGCTGACACCCCTGATGAGTCCATTCATCTTCAGTCTGAGAAATCAGCAGGTGAAAGCTGCCCTCAAGTCACTTTTTATTAAGCATGCAGTCTACTCAAAGAATAACCCAAAGTTGGGATAATGGTTTTTAAATAGAAAACATGAAGGTGAAATTAAATGAAGGGGGGGTTTCCTTTCAATTGTCTGTTGTTATTAGATAATCCACAAGATTTCAACTTTTCAGGTATAGTCTATATTAATTAGGGGGTCATGTGTAACTTCTTCACTTAGAGGGGGGAGAATTTATTGCACTACCTAATTTAGACTACTGGAAACTTCAGATTAGATTACAAATACTGCATGACTCTCTATTTTCTTTTAATTAAAAATGCATTTATTATACTTATTGTTTTTACCTTTCTCGTGTTGTAAATCACTTTGATATGTTTTGTGATTTAGCTGTATATAAATGCTTTTACAAATAAAATAAATAAATAAATAAATATTAGAACTCTGTGATCAATAGTTACCACTATTTATTGTTTGGTATATCTGCTAGCTGCTATATACCTTTACTGGGATACATTATTCACTCAACTATCAAATATTTTGAAATGCCTATATATGAAATTCAAAAAATCTGAGGTAGACTTCATCACATAGTTGTTTTGGGTAACTTACTAGAACTCAGTTTATTTCAGTTTGTTACAGCTATTTATATAGAAGAGCATCTGGAGAAAAAAATAAGATGCAAATTTTAAATCCACTGGCAGTTTTGTTTGTATATGCACAAGCACAACTTGTTTAATGACTTGATTCCAGGATCAGGGAAACTTCTGAACCCTCCTTTTGTGGCACATTAGGCCCAGTGTATGGGGGAAATGGAGCTGATGAAGAATGAAATAGTGGGTAGCATTCTTGAGGGGTTTCTCAGACAACAGTTAGGCAGTGAACTGAGTCCCAGGAGGTAATTGTGATGTTCCTAGGAGGCAGCACTCCTGGAGGCAGAAATTCCCAGCAAAAACCATGCCAACCATCACCCAGTAGTGAATGCTTGTTCTAAGACAGGGAAGTCCACAGTCTGTTTTGGGGGCCTAATCCAGCCTGCCAGTCAGTTTAATCCAGCCCCTGTGGCAAAAGCCTCAACAACTTCAACCTTAAAAAAAAAAGCTCAACAACTTTGGTTTGGACGCTGGATGGAATGCAGATGGAATGGAGATCGTGATTCTTGGAATGCAGTGGGGTGTCTCCAAACACCAAACTACAAAAATAAATGCAAAATAAATATCTGCTCCAAAGCAGGGTGAGGTTGGGTATCCCTGTCTGTACTTCTTAATTACTCTGTATAGTACTAGAGAGTACTATATGACATGCTATAGGTGTGTGAAACTGTGTCTGTGACCCAAGAATGGAAAGGGTGCACAGCTTTGCTAGTTATATTATGGGCTCATTTAGACAACGGGTGCCCACGACAATGAAATCAAATATCTCTCCATTAGCATGTTGGCTTCCTTCAGTGAGTAATCTAAGTTATCATAGTGCACAATGGCATAATATAAATACTTTAAGCAAATGAACAAATGCTTCTGAGCACTTCACGGACATCTATAGATTGCTGCTGTGAGTCATTAACATTACCAATAATCGGTTGGCTTCTCTCTAACTGAAGAGGAAATCACATTTAATTTTAAAAGTGTCCCCCCCCAAAAGCCATAAGCACATGGTAGACTTAGATACATGTCCTAAAGCCAATTCTAATATGGTAAAGCACAAGGCAGATATTCTGATCCTAGGACGTTTCTTTCTCAGCTTCCCTTCACAAGAAGACCAATCCTTTGTCTTACACTATTTTTTCCCCTTTCAAAACAAAAAAGTATAGCACAGTACAGCTGAGATTTTGCAGATATGTTTTCCAGATACATTGCTATACCTGGAAGCACAATTGTTGGGAGAGTATTGCCACCCCTGCAATTATTGAAATAATTGCTTATCTCCCCGCCACCTGCTTTCTGAGGCCCTGTGGATACACAGATGCTACTTGCAAAATATTTTGCATGTGTTTGATACAATACCTGCCAACTGTCAACTTGTATAAATAAGGCATTTGAAATACATTGTCAAGACTGCAGGAAAAGACAGTGTTGATACTGTCTATCTAAGATTTTTGTGGTCTAAAGAACCAGTATTGGGTGGAGGTGTGTGTGTGTGCGTCTCAGTTTGACTACACTGTTGCAGATATTGGTAGACTATTACTTGCTTTGACTTTGGTGCTATGCTGCAGTTAAATGATCTATTAACCTCACTCTTGTAGCTAGTTCACTGAAGGAAAAAGTGCTGTGCAGTCCATAGGTCATGACATTAGGCTAAATGAGGCACCAGTTTCAACAAATGAGTAAGTTCAGCTTGGAAAGAGAAAAGGCTTCTCTCTGGGAGGTCTGCTGTAGCTTAGGTTGCAATTCTGTGTGCTAGAGACTTCTATCCAGTTTTGGCCATTGTTGGGTGAAGTGCTTTGCTGGTTTACAAAACAGTTATGCTACTCCTTCTATTGCTACTCCTAAGTCCTCACACAGTTCAGCAAAGTATGATATGTAGCCACACTTCAGAAAGAGATCTGGTAATGTCTGAGAAATATGAGCGAGGGGGTCATACTATTGGTGGTGTTTTTTCATTCCGTTCAGCTGCATTTGAATTCAACAGCTTTCGGGAATCTGCTGCTGATGCTGGTATTTATCTGACAAGGTAAGCACTATGCATTTTTTAGAAATATAAAAAATGTCCTTGGCTACATTTGAATAAATGCAAAAAAGCCCCTCACCCCACACTTGCACACTTGTTTCAAAAATTAATTGGTATCTATTTTTTTTATTATCTATTTAATTTTCAAAGGGCTTAATCACATGAAGATGCCCTATAATACTCTGGTTCATATTTTTTAAAAATGAAATAGAAATCATTTTAATATGCTAGCTGACTCAGAGAGTATGCCAAAATCTACATGCAAATATTCTCAGAAAGAGAATGGCAGAGCCACTGACCATCCTTCAAAAAGCTAAACAACTTTGGCTGATCTCTTAAAAAAAGCTCCACCCCAGGCGCCAGCAGGGGTTGCTATGCTGCCATCTGTGCTGGATCCAAATGGAAGAAGCAATATGGTTTTGGTTGTTAATGCATTGAGCCCCTCACTCCTATGTTCATGTTGCATGTTATGTGTATATCCCAAAGACACTACAGTCTCAGCTGACATCCATTCCAAGGAAACTGAACACTAGAAAAGCATTTACTTCGGCGTGGGGGGGGGGTTTAGTGAAATTTTGAGACTTTGTGCAATGAATAAGAAAAATATAATTATTTTATGGCTCATTGTTTATTGAATACTTATACTAGCAATTCAATAACTCAAAACTATATACGTATGCAAATGTCATTACACTTTGATGTTCACATTTGAATGCAATTAAGGTTGCATGGTCAATGTAATCTCATCTTTTTAGTTCTGCCTCTTTCATTGGAAACACGTATTAGAAATACTGTACTGACATGTCTCACGTTTTTTCTTTAAGTAGTTGCCAGCTGAAAAATTTGTAACTATCAGTCCAATCCATGTTGTAGGATACTACCTAAGAATATCCAACATTTCCTGGCTTTTTGGTTTGCTATTATTGAAGTCAACAAGAATCCAAAGCTTTTACCTAATGTCACCCTGGGTTTCCGTCTTCTTGACAACTTCTGCGATGGAAGACTCACTTATTTCACAACAATGCAGTTGCTCACATCAGGAGGTGTTAGGACCAATAATTATAACTGTGATACAAAGAATAGTGTCTTGGCCATTGTTGGGGGACTTGCATCTGAAAACTCCATTGAAATATCAAATATTGCAAGCACCTACAAAATGGCTCAGGTATGGACTTTTGGATTGGGAAGAGGGGTCATGTACTTTCAGAGGACTATTCACTCATCAAAATGATTCATTTATTAAACATTCATCCTGATTTGCTTAGACAAAGCACTGTAAAGGTTAGATTTGCAGTCTTAATTGAGCATTCATTCTGATTGCAAGATAATAAGCATTCACCCTCATTTCTTTGTGCACATTTTATATGTGTTGCTGCTAATTGTATGTATACACCCAAACACATGGTTTTTCTTATATTGTTTATATTGGCTGAAACAGAATTTCATGTAAGCAAACAACCTGCAAGGCTTTCAAGAACATTTGCAAAATTTTCACTATATTTTCCTCCCCCATCCTGGATGTTTTAACTCTTTTCACTTGATTCATTGCAACTATATATATGCTTGTGCTTATAATTACCTTAGCAGACCTTACAAAAGATAAGTGATAGAGATGGCTGGAGATGGATACATGGAGATAGCTAGACTTTCGTCAAAGGCAAAACAAATGCCAAGGATCTGCACAAAATCAAAACCCTTTGAAATTAACAACATACAATATTACATTAGAGATCAAAGGGCCAGTTTCATATTTTTTTTGTTTCCTTACCATTTTGAGTCAACAGAAGTTAACACTGGGATTCATGGTCTTACATGTCTTGCAATTTAAGCCCCTACTTGGACTCAGAGGGCAAGCTGTGGGTGAGAACTCCCCTCCCCCTGAGTATGGTTTCTTGATTTATGAACAATGTGTCATTCTTTTGCACATAAATGTCCATAGGGAACAATCCCTCCTCCATGGTAAAGTATTATCCTCAGATTCCTAGCTTTCCACTCATCCACACTTTGTCACGTGCCAAGAAATAATGAGTTAGAGTTTTCTGCTTGTCTCACACTTTCTAGGAGCAGATGTGAGTGGTTTTGCTCTTGCTTTATCACTTTCACTGGGAAAACCCACTCTCTAGAGATAAATTGGAGCAAATGTTAATCCAGAGAAAACCTGTCTGACATTTGCTCCAGTTGAGTGATAAAGATCAAGTTTTTTTCCGGGGGAAAGTGGTAAGGTAAGGTCAATTCTTGATGAGCCCTTTGTTGAGAGAGAGAGAGAGAGAGAGAGAATTTCTAGTATTTTTAGAACCTGAGATGTGAAACGAAATGTAGACATGATTCTCCTTTTGTGTGAGAAATTAGCTTTATCCTTTTTTCCAGCATTGCTCCCCCAATCTTGCCTCCTGCTCAAAATTCCTGTGAATACCCATGTGTATATAATGAACCAGCTATTGATATTTTGTGTCTATTCTGAGTTGCAGCAGCTCAGCAAATTCTTAAAGAGGTGTTTGTCATGAGTCACTTGAACTTTAGATGCACAGGACTGAAGATGGTACCTTTTGAACATTCAGTGACTATGTAACATCAAACACATTGAAATGGCCCTGTGGAACTCTTTTGCAACAGACGATTGGCAGATATAATCCCAGTTTGCTTTCAGGCATCTTCTAAACATGGTATTATTCAGGAAGACCTTTTGAACCTGCAAATCTTTGCCAACCATATTTTACATTTATAGATACTTAAATACTATATATTAGATTTTGTTAAATATAGTACCAACCTAATTAACTTTAGTATTTTCCAGTTCCAGTAGTGAATATGTTTCTGTGGCTAACTTTCTCTGTTTGTTGTTACAGGTAAGGCTTTACCCGTGAGTGGTTGTGGACAAACCTATAGTAACTCCAAAGCTATCAATTTAGTATGCTTCATCTATGGGTATTCACTAGTAATGTCTAATACAGGGATCACCAGCCCATGGATGCCCTTGAGCCTCTTTCTTTCTTTCTTTCTTTCTTTCTTTCTTTCTTTCTTTATTTCTTTCTTTCTTTTCAAAGACTTTTGTTGGGTTTTAATAATGACAGGCAGATATAAAAGGAATAAGTGAAATAAAAAAAGGTTTCAAAAAGATTAGCTGACACAATTGTCGCATAATGCAGCTATGTGATCTACTGAGTCAATAACTAATCATACCGAGTGGCAAAGAATGTGTGGCCCATAATTACAAAGGGTTCCATGGTTTAAGTGAAAACATTTTATTATTATTATCATTTCAAAAAAGAATGTAAAAAGTAATCTTGAACTGTAGCCAATGCTGACACTTACGTAGACCTGTAGTACCTGATGCTTCTGAGCCACTGCATTTGTGTATAAAATAAAATTAGGCCAAGTGGCAAAGAAGTGATCTCTGAGCTTCCATTTGCTGGGGGAAGTAAGTCTCTAGTCCTCCTTGAAAGCAAAATGTTCAAATATCCCTCTAGACAATTTTTGCGAGGCAACCATGCTGCTCCTACCTTTTATGGTTTTAGCCAATAATGAAGTCAGAAATGAGCTAGGCAAAATGAATCAACTGGGTCCTAAATAATTGCTTTTTCACCTTCCCAGTTACTGCACTTTTCCTGCTTCTACTTTTCTAATGCCTACCTTACTCTCAAAGCACTTCAGGGACATCTATGGATTGCTTCTGTGAGTCATTAACATTACCAGTAATCAGTTGCCTTCTATCTAACTGAAGAGGAAATCACATTTAATTTTGCAAGAGCCCCCCCCCCTAAAAAAAAGCCATGAGCACATGGTAGACTTGGATACATGTCCTAAAGCCCATTCTACTATGGTAAAGCACATGACAAATATTCTGATCGCAGGACATGTCTTTCTGGGCGCTTCCCAGTTACTGCACCTTTCCTGCTTCTACTTTTTAAATGCCCCCTCCCGTCTTACTCTTAAATATGCTCTTCATACACAATAGAAAACCTATACATTTTCATAAATGCTAACAGCAACTTCCAAACCCTCATTCTGCTAATACAGATCTTGAGCACCTCATCCAGTTTTGCCTTACAGTTATTTGGATGGGAAATACTGTTTCTGGAAGGACTGCAGATAAAGAATTTTAAACCAACACCTTACATGTGGCCTGTGTTCTCCTCCAGCTCAGTTATGGTTCATTTGATCCAGTGCTAAGTGATAAAACCCGATTCCCTTTCTTCTATCGGATGGTACCAAATGAAGTCATGCAGATTAAAGGGGTAATCCAGTTACTCCTGCATTTCTCATGGAAATGGGTTGGTCTCATTGCCCCAGATGATCACAGTGGAGAAACCTTTGTTCAGACTCTGAAGGGATTGCTCACTCAGCATAATCTTTGCGTGGCTTTCACTCATAGTATCTTGGCAATAACCTCTGCCAGTGACACAAATATAGAAAAGGAAGAGGCAAAAATGTATCACACATTCTCTCAAACCAAAGCCAATGTGGTTGTTGTATGTGGGGATTCCCAATCCCTAATCCTATTTACTTTCTGGATAGATTTGAATTATCAAGGTGCTCAAATGGCTCTCGTAGGGAAAGTTTGGATCATGAATGCCCAATGGGACTTTACTGCAGTGGACTCTCAGAGTTTCTGGTCTCTAAAACATTTCCATGGTGCTCTGGCTTTCACAATTCACACAACTGTTGTGCCAGGTTTCCAAGATTTTCTTAAGGCCTTTAATCCTCAGCGATATCATCCAAAAGACCTGTTCATGAAAGAATTCTACAAGAAAGTATTTCACTGTGGAGTTATCTACTCTGATAGGACCAGTGAGATAAGATGTTCAACAGAGGAACACCTGGAGTCTCTGCCAGGAGCTGTGTTTGAAATGAGCATGTCTGGTCAGAGCTATAGTGCCTACAATGCTGTTCATGTCATAGCACATGTTTTACATGAAATGCACTTATCCACCTCCAAGCACATAAAGTTGGGGAAAAGAAGCAGATTCGGACTGAGGAATGTCCAGCAGCAGGTAACATGTTTCAATATTTATTATTCTTTTATTGATAGATGATGCTGATCCTGATGGTGATGATGTGACCAAAGTCAATTTATAGCAGCCTTGCCCAACTTGATGCCCTCCCTAATTTGAACTGAAAATCCCATCATCCTTGATCATTCTCCAGCCTCTAAGATTTCTCCAACAATCCCTATCATATGATGTTCTTTGTTTTGTTTTGTTTTAAAAAAGCTACACCATATGTTAAGAAACATCAGGTTTAACAATAGTGCTGGGGAAGAGATATTTTTTAATGAGCACCAAGAGTCTACAACTGGATATGATATTGTGAATTGCTATGTGTTCCCCAATGGATCCCTCATTCGGGCTAAAATTGGAATAATGGACGACCATACATCAGTACACAAGAAGTTTATCATTAAAGATAATGCAATAACTTGGAACAGTTGGTTCAACAAGGTGGGTTATTTTAGTCATTAATATTATATGCACAAATAACAAAGTCCTTGGGTCATGCTTCATAAGCCATAAGTTCTGCACCACCCACATGCAAGAGGAGACATCAGCAGTGTAAGAAGTTCCCCCAGATATCTAGAAAGGTTGGGGAGCCTCTAACCCCCTGAAACTGGCACTTGGGACTCTCACTAAGCCACACTCCTATTTCCTCTGCTTTGTACCCTCCTTTAGAGTTTTTGCCTCACTAGAATGTCCCCTTGAATGCCCACCATCTATTATACAATGGTGTGAGGGGATCACTTTGAGCATATTTTCTATAGACATCAATTTCACTTGAATACGTACTTCGACATCTAGAGGGTTTATATGAATTCATACTTTTAACTTAAGATGCATGTTCTGATGGTTACTATGTCCACAAAATAACCTATAGTGTTTTGTTGTTGTTTTATTAGTATTTTTTAATTTTTCTTTCGTTCTTCACTTTCAGTGATTTCCCCCTTCCTTTTCTTACTTAAATACAAAAATAATAGAAGGAAGGAAGGAAGGAAAGCATGGATAAATTTGCCCCCAACAGAATGGTGATGTGTCATTCCTTAGTCATACGCCAGTAAATAGTGTGACCTTTATTTGAGTCAGGGGTAAGAATGTAAAACAACTAGTGCAATAGTCTCTGCTGTTCCCTATGTCACTATTCACAGGATTACACCTATCTACCCCAGGTGAAGGATTAGCATCCTCCACCAGCAATACTTTAATCACCTTATTTTTCTATTTAGGCCCTGCCCCGTTCTGTGTGTTCTGAAAGCTGCCATCCTGGATACAGCCAGAGAGTTCAGGAGGGTAAACAAGTCTGCTGCTATGATTGCACTCCATGCCCAGAAGGGATGATTTCTAACCAGACAGGTAGGAAAGTCCTGGAGTCCCATAGTTCTTTCAGTACTAAGTATGGGGCTGGGTGAAATTTCTTTCTCCACTTCACAACACAATTTGTATGAAGTGAAGGTGTGTGGACAAGTGGGCAAGAGTTAGAGTGATGGAAAGAAAATGCCCAGGCTCTGTAACATTTGGCTGGGATGCCCCTGAGAATGAGACTGCATGATGATGTATTGCCATTCCCAGCACTGTAAATCTGACTTTAAAAAGAGAAATCTTCATACAAACTACCATAAGTTATAGCCTGAAGAAGGGAAGAGCATGAATGCCAACTAATTCCTCCGGGTAAGTAACAAAGTTAAAATTCAGCAAGCCTAGCAGCAGTGAAGCTGAAAGCCCCTCCCCACAAAAAGAAAACAACTAAATATTAAAAACAACTAAATATTAAAAACTTTGTATCAGGGCTACTTAAGGTGGTGTAGTCAAGATATACTTGAACTCCAGCTCCCATCATCCCTGACCATTGGTCATGCTGGCTGGGAATGACGGGATCTGTATTGTAACAATATCTAGAATATTGGCTACCCCTGGTCTACATACATTTCTGATGGGCTTTGCCCACAAAATCCTTGTTCCCTGATTCTACTTTGATTTCACCTGGTATCTTACATCACTGACAGTTTCTACTCTTTTAAAAGATGCAGATCATTGTGACAGATGTCTAAATGAGCAACACTCCAACCAAGAACGGAATCAATGCATTCCAAAAGTAATTCACTTCCTCTCATATGAAGAACCTTTGGGAATGGCTTCAGCTACCTGTTCCCTCATGATGTCTTTAGTCACTGCTCTGATACTTCAAATATTCATTAAGCATCAAGACACTCCAATTGTCAAAGCCAACAACCGAGATATCACCTACATTCTGCTTGTCTCTCTCCTGTTTTGTTTCCTCTGCCCCTTGCTCTTTATTGGTAGGCCAAGGAAAGTGACCTGCCTTCTCCGACAAACAGCATTTGGGCTCATCTTCTCTGCTGCTGTTTCTTCTTTGCTGGCCAAAACCATCACTGTGGTCCTGGCTTTCAAAGCCACACAGCCAGGAAGCAATATGAGGAAATGGCTGAGGAAAAGAGTAGCCAACTCCATTGTCTTGTTCTGTTTCCTTGGACAATTTGTAATCTGCACTGTATGGTTAGGAGCAAACCCTCCCTTCCCGAGCATAGACATGCACTCTGAAAGTGGACAGATCATAGTTCAGTGTGATGAAGGATCAGTCACTATGTTTTATTGTGTCCTCGGCTACATGGGCCTTTTAGCCATTATCAGTTTTCTGGTAGCTTTCCTTGCAAGGAACCTGCCAGATAGTTTTAATGAAGCTAAATTTATCACTTTCAGCATGTTGGTGTTTTGCAGTGTTTGGGTCTGCTTTGTTCCTACTTACCTCAGCACGAAAGGGAAATACATGGTAGCTGTGGAGATCTTCTCCATCTTAGCATCTGCTGCAGGTTTACTTGGCTGTATCTTTTTTCCAAAATGTTATATTGTCATTTTGAAACCTAATCTTAACACTAAAGGGCATCTCATAAGGAAATTCGACTAGTATAATCTTTGTGGCATCTTCTTCATTTTCTCATCAGAAATCAACCTGTGTTTTGACCCTAAACTTAATCTGCTCAACTTCCAGAATAAAGCATAAGGCAAAAATGGGGGGGGGGTCATCAAAAAGGCAAGTTCTAGAAAAGTATTTATATATTTTCAGATTAGGTTTGTGTTAATTTGAAAATATATTTTGAAAATAAGTGAGGAAAATACAGTGAAGTTACTCACTTTCCCCTCCCATGCATATACATCAACACCAATCAGTCAAAACTGATAAACATGGCAACTAAATTGTATATACGTCAATCTATCACCCACTTATTCTGGTCTTTACTCTGACCCCAAAAGTCATCAGGTTCATCAACATTTCTCCAGTCTACATGTTATTTCCAGATACCTGATCATGTTTATTTATTCTATCTCACTGTCACTAAACACTGAGAATGATATGCTGTCATTTCTGATGTGAGGCATGTCAGTTGTGAGGGGATAATTGAAATAAGTTATTTCCAATGTACCAGCACCAAGTTCTTATAACAACAATTTCAAGGAAAGGAAATCATTATGAGATTGGTATCTCATAAATTGGGTCCCATGGGCCAAAGGGGAATCTCTATGGGAAGTGAAAACATTAACCAGTCCTACTGAGAAATAACAGGCCATACATTAATAGGAAAACAACATCAATGGTGTTGTTGACCCTGTTGCATTAGAATCAGTGTATAAATAGTTACCTCACAATGCTGCTTTAGAATTCAAGAAGATCACCAGGCAATACTAATGGATGATCTAACTATAGACAACCTGGATTTCTGCCATCTTTCTTTAGATTGAGAATAGTTGTATTTTTAATGCTTCACGGTACATGGTGTAATCATTTTTGGAATAAAACTTCTTACTTGTCTTCCATGCTAAGTTTTCTATTCTTGAGAGAAATTAAATGCACCTTCAGATATCTGCAGTGCTTATGAGGTGTGTGTGCATTCAGATTATCTAGGAGGCAGCTGAGGAAGGTGTATAGGTGAACCTCCCATGGTTCTTTTAGAAATTAAGGCAGGAAGAATTGTTCTAGGTATTTGTTTTTAAAAAAATCATATTGAGAGGGAGACAATGACTAACTTGGGCAAGAAAATCCCTTTGGCACACTGACAAAAAAAGGTAAGATTTTTTTGGGGGGAGAGCGTATAGTGATGGGCCATCTTGCCCATCGCCCTAAGGACCCTTAATAGATTATCTCAAAACAGATGTGTGCAAAAGCTATGGAGTGTAAATGGCCCACCCTAGAATAGAGTACTTGTAAATCTTTCTGCTTCAATAGAAGAATATAAAAAGGTCACATTCTCAGGGTCTTCAGCACATGGGCATTTAAACACTGCTTGTTGTTTCCAGTTGAATTCTGTTTTGAAATGGTCACTTGAAATGTCTTTTTGAAAGCATCTTGGTGTTTTGCTCAAGTAAAAAACTGATAAGGAGAGGTCTGAATCATAGCACAGTCCCAGAGCACATGTCTTGCATGCAGAAGACCCCAGGTAAAAAGTATGATGTAGCAAGAGTTGGAATGGGGAATAAATTTGGTAGAGTGTTAATAACTTTGAGCATCATCAGAAAACAGCTCTCAGTCATTCATTTGTTTTCCTAAAAACAGGTTTCCCCACTGAAACTGCAATCCTATACAAATTTAATTGGGAGTAGGCCCCAGTGAACTCAATGGGACTTATTTCTGCAAAGATGTGCATAGTATTGTGCTGTAAATCAGCAGCTTTTTCTGTATTCTATGGTGAGCTGCGGTCCTTCTGCATTTTTCTTACTATGCATGAAAGGAGCAGGAGTGCAGACCATATCAATTAAAATCAGTACTAATGGACCTACAATCCAATTACATATCAAGAAGTACTGACATTCACATCAAACCTAATTAGAATTAAATCAGAGGGGAGACTTGTCTGGGATCTTTATGTCTGGGGTATGAAGAATTTATTTTTCAGGATGGTTAAAACAAAAAGAGACTGCAAAGAGCTCTAACTTATCCAAACTGAGTAAATACGCAGTAAGATGGCAAATGCAATTCACCATAAGCAAGAGTAAAGTGATATATGTCAGGGAAGGGAGGAATTTTAATTTCACTTATGCTTCCATGGGGCCTGAAATGGCAGTGACTCACCAGGAATGAGACCTTGTAGTGAAACTGAATAGCTTAATGAAGTTGACAACCCAGTGTGTGAAAGATATAAAAAAGTCAAATTCCATGCTAGGGATCATTATTTTTTAAAAAAATGAAAATAAAATTGCTGTTCTACAAATAAATAGTCTGATTGCATTGGAACAATGTGTAAGGTTCTCGTCATCACCTCTAAATGAGACAGTATAGTTGGGATAGGTTCTGGAAATGGAAACCAAATAAAATAAGGTGATGAAGGACTAAACCATGAGAAAAGGTTACAGTATTTGGGAGTTTTTAATTTAGAGAAAAGGTAAATAAGACCCAACAACATAAAAGTTTATAAAATTATGGATGGCATGGAGAAAGTGGGTAGAAACATTTTTCTCCCTCTATCATAAGGCTGTAATTTATGGACATCCAGTGAAGATGAATGTTGGAAGATTCATGACAGATAAAAGGAAGCACTTCTTCATGCAACACATATTCAAACTATGGAACTCATTCCCATGGGAGGCAGTGATGTCTACCAACTTGGACAGATTTAAAAGAGGATTGGACAACTTCAATGAGGATAAGGCTATCAATAGCTGCTAACCATGATGGCTATGCTCCGCCTCTACAAGTAGGAGGCAGTATGCTCCTGGATACCAGTTCCTGGCAAGCTCAGAAAGGTAGAGTGCATTTGTGCTTGAACCCTGCTTGCAGGTTTCCCACAGGTATCTGTGTGGCCACTGTGAGAATAGGAAGCTGAACTGGTTGGATGACTGGCTTGATCCAGCAGGTTCTTCTTATGTTTTCATGCTATGTTGTTGCCCAAGTGGTAGTGCAGCCCTTGGCCTGAAATATATTTGCTAGCCCTGCTCTAGGGTGTGACACAAGAATGATAACCTGCATAGATGAAAAAGAACTTACTGTTACATTACAAATGTAATCCACAGCTGCCCTGTGAGTGTAAACACCATAACATGTATTATTAACATCTGTCTGAAGCTAGGTTTTTGCTACTTGTTATTAAGAATATATTATATTAATTTTATTTTGAAGGTCATTAACAGATACAATATGATCTCAGAAAACCAAACTTCTGTGAATGAATTCATCCTCCTTGGTTTCTCTAATCCACAAAGGCTTCAGACTTTTCTCCTGGCACTCTTTCTATTGGCTTACATCTTGGCCATATGTGGGAACATCACAATTATCACCATTGTTCAGTTACATCGGAAGCTCCAAACTCCCATGTATTTATTCCTAAGCCATTTGTCTCTGATAGAAATTGGACACATGACAAACACTATCCCCAAAATGTTGTTCGACTTCTTAAAAGACAGGAAAGTGATCAGCATGGTTGGTTGCTTCACACAGCTTTACTTCAACCTCTTCCTGGGCCTGACAGAGAACTTCCTGCTGGTGCTTATGGCTTATGACCGCTTCTTAGCCATCTGTAACCCTATGAACTATACCACAATGATGAACAATAGAGTCTGTAAATCGTTGATTCTTGGGTGTTGGGTGGGAGCTTTCCTTGCTCCCTTGCCCCCAACCATTTTTCTCGCTACGCTGGATTTCTGTGGGCCCAATATAATCAACCATTTCTTCTGTGATCTTGCCCCAGTGCTGACTCTTCCGTGTAGGGGGAAATCATTCATTGAATTTTTCTTTTTCATGTCCATTTCTTCAATGGTTTTGGGTTGCTTTTGCTTGATTACGGTGTCTTATATCAACATCATTGTAACTATACTGAGGATGCCATCCAGTGGGGGAAGGCGTAAAGCCTTCTCCACTTGTACTGCCCATCTTAGTGTAGTATTAATATATTATGGCTCAGTCATCTATATGTATGTGAGGCCTTCAGCAAGGGATATCCATAATACAGACAAAGTAGTGTCTGTCTTCTATTGTGTGGTGACACCATTTCTGAACCCTTTCATCTACACCTTGAGGAATACTCAGGTCCATGAAGCATTTAAAAGCATAATAGTAAAGAAGAGAGTATTCTATTAAGGTATGCTCAATTTTTTAAAACTTCTTTATTTAATGCCAGAAATACAAATTCTAATACAGATATTATGTGTGACTGAAATGCCATCATTTCTTATTGCAACAAACTAAATACTTGAATATCATATAGATATATATGATATAGATTGTTGAAAAACTATGTTGTTTGTTTGAATATATTTTATTATTTTACAAGAATGAATAAAACATAACCATTTTATTCCATCTCGGGAATCCTTCGTTTTTTTTAACAAAGTGCTAATTCCACCAAAAGAACATGAGACATTTCTAAATTCCAGAAATAATGAATCACAATAAAAGAATACTTCATTTATGTAAGCTAAAATAAATCAACATTATATTGATATTATAGCTACATCAACCAGGCAAAGTACACAACTTAGTGAAATCCAAAATGCAATGGGGAAACTTGCATTCTATGTAAAAAGAGTGTTGTAGTTGTTGTTTAGTCGTATAGTCGTGTCTGACTCTTTGTGACCCCATGGACCAGAGCATGTCAGGCATTCCTGTCTTCCACTGCCTCCTGCAGTTTGTTCAAACTCATGTTCATAGCTTTGAGAACACTGTCCAACCATCTCATCCTCTGTCGTCCCCTTCTCCTTGTGCCCTCAATCTTTCCCAACTACAGGGTCTTTTCAAGGGAGTCTTCTCTTCTCATGAGGTGGCCAAAGTATTGGAGCCTCAGCTTCAGGATCTGTCCTTCCAGTGAGCACTCAGGGCTGATTTCCTTCAGAAAGAGTGTACAAGGTTCAGAAAAATGAGTACAATTTAAATACATACTTTTTGTATATTCTTTCAAAAATACCCAAGCAAAATGGGTTGGGATAGAACTATGATTGGGCACTGAAATTGGACAGAATTAGGGTTCTCAGTATTTCCTTAATAACAAGAATAACAAGCCAAGAGAGACAAAGAAAAATCCATTATGTGAATCACAATGGGTGGATGTTTCATAAATTGGCTCCCATGAGCCAATTGTGGCTCTGCATGGAAATATAAAGCTTTTTTTAAAAAAAAAATACTACTGGGAGAAAGCACAACATACATTCCAGTAGGAAAACACCATCTACATAGTAAGGACATCATAAAACAATCACCTTATTCGTTTTTTAAGACTGCTTTAAGTAGATTGCCAAAGAATGCTGATGGACTTTAGACTATACTCCTTCCGCCTTTCTTCAAATGGGAAATAGTTGTTTTCATTTTATACTTAACAATATTTAGCAATTTATTGAGTTCAGCTTCTATTTTTCTTTGTATGCAGTATTTTCTGGCCTTGAAAGGAATTAAATGCACCGTCAGATATCTGCCATAGTTACAAGGTTTGTGTGTGCTCAGATCATTCATCTGGTATCTGAGAAACATGTAAAGATGATCCTCCTGTAGTTTTAGTTTTAGGGGGGATCCAGTAGATAGGATTGGTTTCAACATCTTTTAAGTATTATTTAAGTTCAAAGTGAGAAGAAAATAAGGGTCAGATTGGGCAAGAAAATCAGGTAAGAGTTGAAAATATGTAGCAAGAGGCCACTTTCTATAATTTCTCATAATATCAAGGACCTTAAAAGGATATGTGCAATGATATGTATGGTCTGTGAATGGTCCGGACCAGTAGAGGGTACTTGCAGATCTTTCTGTTTGAGTGGACAACTATAGGAAAGTTACACTCTTGGGGTCATCAGCACCATGATTAAGAAATGCTTGATGTCTCCAGTTGATTGCTCCAAAATTGATTTTAAGCTTTTTGAGCTGTTTCTGCTGCTTTTTCCATTGTGTTGCCATACATTACCTCCGATGCTATTTTTACACCTGAAAACCAGGACTTGTTGGGAATTTTCCTGATGTATGGCAAGCCTACATGAAAGTCTTTTGATGTTCTGCTCAAATAGGCAAAGGCAAAGATAGGCAAGGACCATTCTAGAGAGGTAGAGTATATGCTTTGGATGCAAAGATCTTTGGGTTCAATGTGGCTCATCTAGTCCAGCATCCTGTTCTCACAGTGGAAGAAGACCTGAGCACAACAACACTCTCTCCTCCTATGGTTTCCAGCAACTGCTATTGAGAAGCGTACTGCCTCTGACATAAAAGCTTCATGTTCCCAAACCCTTTATGTTGAATATAGGTTCCAGAGTTGAATGTTCGTCATTACTCAAAGAATCTCCAAGGTTATGGCCATAATCAAAAGGCATGGAATAATGCACCATTAGTTTTTCTATGACTCAGCAGAGTGTGGCTTCTGGCTTAGGTGATAGCTTATATTATATTATTATATTATTTTCACTATTTCAGATTTCAGGCTCAGGCACCAAAATGTGTTAGTCTGGATAGTGGTGATTTCAAGGGTTCTGCTTGTAGATATGTAGATGAAGTAATCCACCCTACTGCTTGTGGGGTCGATTACTTCATAGAGAGCTAACTGGAACAAAACAATTATACTACCTAGTGTTGTAACGTAAAACTTGGGTCACCCATACTTGCACCTGCCAAGGAGCTGCTTTTTGTTTATATGATTCCACAAGCCTATAAGCTCTTATAGTCACCATCATGCTGTGAGGTCACTGATTCAGCAATTTAACCCCACATAACCTGCCCTGCTCCATATATGTAGCTGCATATTCCTCAAGTAGCTTTGAACCATTTGTAATTGTACCATCCAGCTATGGGGGAACCCTATGTTGAAATGCAAGTTTATAAAGTGTGATTGTGGGATATGAACCATATTATTTTAGAATATCTCACTTACTTGTTTTTGCAGGTTGATGTGCAGCAATTAGCAGATCAAACTCTTCACAGCTTGGATACAATACCCTTTAGCATCCAATAACAATCAAACTGCTGAATCAAACTGCTGTTAAAAGTTTGGGTGCTGGATTTTTTTTGGGGGGGGGGCGGTTATCAGGAGGGTATCAATTTTAAGTGAGTGCTTTTCTTCCATCACAGAGTGAGACAGACCTTCCAAAAAAGGGTAGAAACCCTGGGTGAACACTCTTGGAAGTGTTAACACTGCCAAGAGGAATAACTGTAAATGCTTAAGTGATCAAACTTATATCTTATACATACCTAATTTTTTCTTTCTTTTTTCTTTTTAATGTCTTAACAGATAGAGGTATGATTTTAGAAAACCAAACTTCTGTCAATGAATTCATCCTGCTTGGTTTCTCTAATCCTCAAATGCTCCAGAAATTTCTCCTGTCACTCTTCCTTTCGGCATATGTCTTAACCATAAGTGGGAATATCACAATTATGACCATAGTCCAGCTTCATCAGCAACTCCAAACTCCCATGTATTTATTCCTAAGCCATTTGTCTCTGATAGAAATTGGACACATGACAAACACTATCCCCAAAATGTTGTTCGACTTCTTAAAAGACAGGAAAGTGATCAGCATGGTTGGTTGCTTCACACAGCTTTACTTCAACCTCTTCCTGGGCCTGACAGAGAACTTCCTGCTGGTGCTTATGGCTTATGACCGCTTCTTAGCTATCTGTAACCCTATGAACTATACCACAGTGATGAACAATAGAGTCTGTAAATCGCTGATTCTTGGGTGTTGGGTGGGAGCTTTACTTGCTCCCTTGCCCCCAACCATTGTTCTTGCCAGGCTGAATTTCTGTGGGCCCAATATAATTAACCATTTCTTCTGTGATCTTGCCCCAGTGCTGACTCTTCCTTGTGGGAAAAAGTCATTCATTGAATTTTTCTTCTTTGTGTTCACTTCTTCAATGGTTTTGGGTTGCTTTTTCTTAATAATAGTATCTTATGTCAACATCATTGTGGCTATATTGAAGATGCCATCCAGTGTTGGAAGGCACAAAGCCTTCTCCACTTGCACTGCCCATCTTAGTGTAGTATTAATATATTATGGCTCAGTCATCTATATGTATGTGAGGCCTTCAGTGAAGGACATTCGTGATTCGGACAAAGTAGTGTCTGTCTTCTATTGTGTGGTGACACCATTTCTGAACCCTTTCATCTACAGCCTGAGGAACACCAAGGTCCATGAAGCATTCAAAAGCTTAATAGCGAGGAGGAGAATTTGATATTAGACTCCAAACTCAAGGTACAATGGAATAAAATACAGAGCTTACTCTTTCTATGCCTACCTCCCTAAATGGTATCCTTTGTTCAGCCATAAACCCAAGAATTCAGTTTTATTTTGGGCCCAAACCCGAAGCTTGCCATCCATTCACTTTCTACATATCCTCTACCAAATAGTGTTACCCTACATGTTGCTTACCAATGTTCCTAACTGCAGAAAAGAAAGTAACTTGTGGAATGTTGAAAAACATGTTGCCTTCCAGATGCTGCAGGACTAGCACATCTGTCATCTTTGACCATTAGTTATGCTGGTTGGGGCTAATGGAGGCTAGTGTTCAACAATATTTGGACAACCACAGGTTCCCTGTCTCTGAACCAAGTCACAACTAAATGTTGTTGTTGTTGCTGCTGCTGCTGCTTTTGCTGCTGCTGCTGTTGTTTTTAAATAGACCTTAAAATAGACTGCAATTCTCTACACATTTACTAGGGAGTAAGCCCCACAGAACAGCATTAAATATATTTGTAGACTGTTTTTTTTTAAAAAAAACACCTTATTTATATATAAGTTTTCTAAGAAGACCTGTAAATGTTTGAGTGTTGCATCTGTATATGAGTTGAAGACTGAATAAATATTCTGTCACCCACACCTTCATGAAGCAGTAGATTTCCCTTTGATTATTAAATTACAGTAATTAACTTTGGTTATCTTACACATTATTAGAAATTTTCTCTTCATATATAGGCACATGCGCTTAATGTTAATAGTTACTGCTAAATTTCAAGTTCTGGAAACTCAACCCACCCCACCCCTCAAAAAAATTTCAAAGCAAAATTGAGGTTTTGTCTTCAAAGCAAAACTTTCAAAAGATTTCAAGGTAACCCCAATTTGTTAAAATTACTTATAAATTGTGTGCCATTCTACAAACCTATACATTGTGGCAAGAATTCATAAAAACACACACAGAGAGATACAATTCAGAGCAAAGATGGTGGTACCTTTCCCAGTGAAACATCAAACATATTTCACAAGAAGGTATAACAGCCAGAGCTATTTCTCAAGGGTGTTTAGTACGCTCTTCCTTTATACGACACTATAGCAGAAAACAACATGTTCTCTATGTGACTCACATTGCAAAATACCTAAGAAAAAATAAGGATCTTCTTAGAAAGCTTCACCCAGTGCCCATAATGCATTTTTTATTGAACAAGGTGATGAGTTCCTCTGCCTTCATAATGGGGTTGCACCCAATTAAATTCTAATCAGAGTTGACATATTGAAATGACCTAACATTGTCATGTTCATTCATTTCAGTGGGCCTACTCTAAATCCTTAAGCTTTAAAGTATTTTTAGAGGTACCTCTCTTAAGGTGTAACATGTGGTTTTGCTGCTTGAGAGTCTTGCTGTACTAATTGATTTTATTATCTGGTGCTGTATTTGTATTCCATACAGTTTTAGATTGTAGTGTAACATTTTTATTGCAAGCATGGGTCTGTCCTGAGAGGCAATGGAGTGCACCTCCCAGGTTGAAGTCAAACTGTTGTGTTAGCAGCAGCAAAGTGACCTTTCTGGGGCACAAGCCTGGATAGTGTGTATGGAGGGCTGCCCAGATGACAAGACAGCCCCCCCTCCACATCTCACTGATATGGTTAAAGGAAAGTAGAGCAATATTTTTGGCACCAGTAGTTGCCAGAAAGAGCTGTACAAGGCACCATCCAACCATCTTAGGGACTCCTTTCTGGATTTGTGTAGGGACAACTTCAACTGCTGTTAATAAATCAATAATAAAATCAGCACCAGTATGCATTTGTAAATACCCATAAACACATGAACATGGTGTTAGAAATTTACTCTATAAGGCTATGCAATTCCTGGCTTTTCTCACAGATAATTTGCAGAAATTCTAAATGTAAATGCAAGGTAAAATATAACAACAAAACAAGTACATGAGATCATCCTTAACAACAACTAAAGCCAATGGACTTCCTTTCTCTACTTGGCAAGCTATGTAAACATTTCCTATTGACTAGTTTCTGCAAGGCATCCTTGAAATCTTTGTTCCTCAGACTGTAGATGACAGGGTTGAGAAGTGGTGTTAGCACAGTGTAGAAGATGGAGACCACCTTATTCAGCTCTGATGAAAGACTAGCACTGGGTCGAACATACATGGAGATCATGGTGCCATAATATATCACCACCACAGCCAAGTGTGAGCCACAGGTGGAGAAAGTCTTTTTTCTTCCAGAAACAGAGGGGATTTTCAGGATAGTCTTGATGATAAATGCATAGGACACCAAGGTAAGCAAGAAACATGTGAAAAGTACCAATATAGACAGCACAAAAATGCTCATTTCGGTGGTGGAAGTGTCAGAACAGGAGAGCTTCAGCAGAGGTGGGATGTCACAGAAGAAATGATTGATTTGGTTAGATCTGCAGAAATGCAGCCTAGAGATCAGCAATGAAGGTAGCAACCCTGTGAAGAGACCAATCACCCAAGACCCTATTGCCAAGCGGGTGCAGAACTGTGTGTTCATGGCTTCTGCATAATGCAATGGGTCACAGATTGCAAGGTACCTATCATACGCCATTACAGATAATAGGAAGCACTCCGTTGCACCAAAGAAGACAAAAAAGTAGAGCTGTGCCATGCATCCAATGAAGGATATGCTCCTGTTCTCCATGAGGAGGCTACTGAGCATCTTGGGCACAATGGTGGTGGTGTACCAGATCTCTAGGAAGGAGAGGTTTTGGAGGAAAGAGTACATTGGGGAATGAAGATATGACTCCAGCTTGACGACTGAAATAATAACCACATTGCCTGTGATGGTTAGGAGGTAGATAAGTAAGAACATGGTGAAGAGTAGGGTCTGCCACCCTGGAAGACTCTGGAACCCCAGAAGCCGAAATTCAGACACAGAGCTGCCATTCTTCATTTGCTTTGCTGATCTTGAGCTCCCCTGCAGGTATGCCTCAGTCACAAAATGCACCATGAATAAGAATTTAGGTTATTCAATCACCTTCCTAGAAAGACCACAGAATAACATGAGTGATAGCAGTAATAGCAGCAGCAGTGGTAAATAAAGATATTATGTTGCACCCTAGGTCAGTACAAGTACTCTAAGAACACAGATTTAAACAAGTAGACCAGATCTCTCATCAATGATTCTGTTTCCAACAGTAGTCAATCAGATTCCTCTAAAATGTTTGGAGACATGGCATGTCCCCAACACCTGCTGCTCAGGATGTTCCATTCAGCCAGGGGTGGGGGACTTGTGACCCTCCATATATCATTGGAATACTGCTCTCATGACCCCTGTCCATTGGCCATACTATTCATGACTGTTGAGAGTTGGAGTTCAATCCAGGTGGACAGCCTCCTCACCTCCTCATTTAGTTACCATGGATAATATCAATCTAAAAAACTTATTTTCCATGAATTCAACTAATTCTTTTCTGAAGCTACCTAAGGTAATGACCATTAACACAGCTTGTAGTAGTTAATATCATGTTATTTGCTTCAGGTGAAATAGTCCTTTCTTTTGTCTCCACTTAATATGAAAAAAGGAACATAACATTGTTTAATGCTATTTAAGAAAGACTCGGGAAGGGGAGAGTTATCCCATACAAAAACAACTATTATGGTTCTCCAAGGTTATGGTTATGAAGCTAGCAAACAGTGACTGACCATAGTAATGTTAACATTCAAGGAGTGCATAATCAATCTACATGTACACAATAGTTCAGCTGTTCAAATCAACAAATGTCCATTCATTTTACACCAAGAGATGTGCATGTGTAGAGACAGTTTGCACCTTTGTTCAGCGTAATGTGTCAACAGGTGTGATATCACCTTCTTATGGGAAGTCATCTGTATAAAATCTGTGACAACTATGTGACATGAGCAACAGGTACAATCAAAACCCATATTTTGCATGAATTTGTAAAATTACATTTCCCCCTATATATTTGCTGTTTTCACAGATATAATGTCTTCCTACCATAATGTCTGAACAATGATAATGATAATGAAAATATTTAATCATGGGTTTTCCCAAGGCAGTGTACCTAATGGTATACTTTTTATGCATTGCACACTAAGCCAAAGCATGCATTAACTCACAGCAGCATGGCAGCAGCAGGAATCTTAGAGAAGCATTGAAATTGAGATCCACCCCCCAGTAGCCCATATATTTGTCCATTTGTTCTAAAAGGCAATGCAGTACATTTAATCAGTCCCACCCAACATGGCCAATGTTCAAGGATGATGGGAATTGTAGTCAAGCAATATCTGGAGTGCACTATATTGACTATCCTTGTGTTAAGCCATGGTTTGACTTAGCTTTAAGTCTGAACGGAACTATTGTGTAATTCAGGCAATCACAAGACAAAGAGTTATTGAGCTTGAGCAAGATTACTGCTTTGAGTGCCCTCAGATAATTTCCTGTGACCCAAATAAGCCACATTACATTACATTACATTACTGGAGAAAAACGGTAGAAGCCTACCTCTCTCCTCCCTCCCCAATGCAAAATAAGGTCACCTGTATGAAAAGGTGTGTGAAGAGTTCAAGAATTCAGCTCAGGCATGTCTAAAGTTTGTCAGTAGACTTTGAGACTCTTCGACTCAAGGTTGTGGGTTCAAGCCCATTCCTGCATTGCAGGAGGTTGGACTATGATGCTATGAATCCATTATATGAATCTATGAATATTATAGGATCCTTACTGAAATGATCAGAATGACATATGTCTCATATGTCAACTCAGTAGGGTAGAACACGGCATCTTTTCAGGCTTGGTTGTACAGAAGAAAGGGGAGAAGGGAAAAGTTGTTTATGTACTGCTTTATCCATTGTTTATAGGCAAGCATATACAATACAAATATCCAATACAGTCAAGAAATTACATAAGTAACCAAATAACTATATGAATATTTCAATCCAAAACTACTAACAAAATCAGGTCCCTAATGACGAAAACATCCATTATTAAAAACAAAAATGGGTCTTCTGAAGGCTGATGCACATCTAATGAAGCATAAAATTAATTTTAATTTAACTAGAGGCTTCAATTTGTGGTTGGAGTTCTTAGAGGGACCTTGTGTAATGCCATATAGTTGCCAAGTTGCCTTCATAACCACTATTATACTAAAAGTATACCTATCTGAAGTAGAAGCATAGGTCCAAATATTCATTGTCAAGTTCAGATAACTCACCAATTTAACTACCTCAGTTGTCTTGCTAAATAAGCAGGGGAAACAGGCTGATGATCAAAATGGTTTCATCTCATTTCAAAGAGTGAGCAGAATTTGCACCTCATTTGGAATTGCAGCTCTTAGTTAAGTCACCAAAGCTACAGAGAAAAATGGTGGAGTTGTTTGGCCTTACTGCTCTCCAGCATCATGTGTTTCTGGAAACAGTGACACAGTGACTTTAAAGCTCTGGAGAACACCTTGGGGATCTTTTCTACACAGCATCAGAAGAATTCTCCAGGTGCCCACAGTGAAAATAAGACCCCATCTGTTGTGCATTAATGAAGAAGTCCTGCCCAAAGCATCTAACAAGGGAAAACCACAAAGCAAAATATCAACCCAATTGCTATTTGTATATTATGAACAGAGATTAGCCAAGAACAGAGATGGGAATTTCAGGCCCAAGGATCACTTGTCTAGGCCTGCCAGGTTCTCAGTATTCTGTCCAGGCTAAACCCTCTACCAAGCCACACCTCTCACCAACCTTAATTTTAATCCTTTTTAGCATTTGTATCCTGCTGGGATGTGTCCTTGAATGTGTCCTTAAAATTATGAACAGTCGGTTTGTTTTTGTTTTACTTCAGATAAATATTTTTAATAAATAAATAATCTATGGTAGCTGTTCAGAAGCATGTTAGATGTAGAGTGATTTCTTTATTCCTGGAGTATAAGAGAAATCGGGTCCTCCCTTAAAGAGGGCATGTATTGCGGTGAGACCTGGAGAACCGATACCCTGTGTTGTGGGTGGGTACGATTGGTCAGCCACAACACCCGATTGGAAGGTCTCTCGAAGCTAGGTGCAATCTGGCCAATGGGACACAAAGGGACCTATTTATGCCCATGGGAGCCGGTGTGGTGTTGTGGTTAACAGCGGTAGTCTCGTAATCTGGGGAACCGGGTTTGCGTCTCTGCTCCTCCTCATGCAGCTGCTGGGTGACCTTGGGCTAGTCACACTTCTTTGAAGTCTCTCAGCCCCACTGACCTCACAGAGTGTTTGTTGTGGGGGAGGAAGGGAAAGGAGAATGTTAGCTGCTTTGAGACTCCTTTGGGTAGTGATAAAGTGGGATATCAAATCCAAACTCTTCTTCTTCTTCTCCCATGCACGTGACCCAGAGTTTCCTCTTTCGGCATGTACATTCGGAACACCTGCCCACCTGTCCCTATATTTTGGGCTTGCATGCTTGACCTTGCTATGCCCTCGTGTGTTGTCTGTCGTTGGGACAGGGGCACAGCAGGAATTTTCCCCACTTGGCTGATTGGCTGTTGCCATTTGGGTTTCGCCTGCCGCATAGCAAATCGTTACAACTTGTAAGGTTGCGGATAGGCTCTGGTTCAGGTGATAGGGATGGGAGAACGCTCTCGCCATCCCTATGTGAAGGGTATTCTGTTAAAGGAATCCAGGGACTCAATAGTTTGGTCAACCCCTGAGAGGGGGTTGTGCCCGTGCCTGAGTCCAGGGGGACATTTGGGTGGCGGAGTTAGCCCATTCCTGGCTTTCTGCGTATCCAGGTGTTCACCCTTGGCTGACCTATGCTGGAACCCTGGGTCAGCCCTACCTGCATGGCAGGGAGCTAGTCGAACCAGAGCCTATGCAACCAGTCACTTTCTGTAATCAATAAAGTTGTGGCCAAAATTCTGCCAAAAACCAAAACCAAAATTTGAGTCAAGTGTGAATTTATTTAGGGGGGAGGTTTCTGGGTCTGAACATGCAAATAAATAATCTGTGGTAGCTGTTCAGAAGCATGTTAGATGTAGAGTGATTTCTTTATTCCTGGAGCATATAAGAGATATGTCATGAAATCATTCAACACACAAACACAAAGCATTATCAAGTTATAAAGAGACATGTGAAATAGCATAACCTGAATAGACAGAAGAGGGCAGCAAACAATAAATAAGTTGTTTCATGTGACTCATTATATTTGGTCTGGTGGGGTTAGTTTCCTAGCTTTCTCTCTTTCATACTCTCCTATGATTTCCCCTCCAACACACATAAACGCCTCTGCAGTGGGAGGGGGCAGCTGACTTGCCTACAAATATATAAAAGCACCATGCAGCATTTATTTGACTGAAATTAAATAAAACGCTTCTCACTCTTGGGATTCCTGCAATGAACTGCACACAGAAAAAGTATTTGGTAAGAACTCTTTCTCTATATCCAACACAGGCTGCCATTACTAAGACTGTGGGTCTTCTTGTGATTAATCCCTTCTTGGCTTTTCTTCCCTGGCCTGTTTTCATTTCCTGGAGGGATGTCTTACAGGCCTGAACCAGTGAGGAAGGGGCTTCCAAATTAATCCTAATTTACCTTGCTATGAGTTGAGGGGGGAGCAAACTATAAGGAAAATGTGCTACTCAGTGGAAAATGTGCTCCACTCAGCTGGGTGATGTGAAGACCAGAACTGACAAATGTTTTCATTTAAGTGTTATCTCTGCTGCAGGATTGAGAGTGTATTTTATTAATAAACTGATACCTCTTAATTTAACAGTGCTAACTCATTCATTGCTGTCCCTGAAAGCATTGTCCACAATCAAGGTAGCAATCTCAACTAGAGTTGGGAGATGCTCAACTCAATGGGACTTAACCTCCATATAGACATGTATAAGTTTATTGTATAAATCAACTCCTTTGCACTTCCAGACACAGCTGAGACCACCTGCCCATATAATATTGTAAAAGATATGTGTGAGGAATGAGAACACAGTTTATTACACACACCTCAAATATGAATGGTGAGACATTTTAGGGAAGAGTTCTTACGGAAGTTTGGATTTCTTTTGAATGTGGTCATTGGGCATTTATTGTAATATTGTAATATTTGAGTTAAGCATAAGTAGATGTAAGGCTGGACCACCCCAGCAGACAGCCAAATCCACTGCTCCCATATAAGCTCTCAAGAAAGAAAGACAGTACTCTAATATGTTGTTAGCTTTTTAGACTCCACAGCTTCCAGATTCTGTCTGACACTTACTGCTATCTCCTCACTTTTTCACACAAAGATCTAGCTTGATTATATCAATTGGCAAGCAATTTAGTTCCTATGGTAACATATGATCTCTAATTAATAAAAGAGATTATTCACAGGCCAAGTCGGAAGGCAACCTCTTGTCTAAAATTGGGATCAAGAGATGGAAAGGATCCTGGAGACCATCTAGTCCAATTCTGCCCCACAAGCTTACATTAGCATATATGCAGATAGAGAAAAATGAAACAAAAAGTTGAATCTGTTTTGCAATGCCAAAGTATTAATGCTTTGCTAATTCAATTTCCTGTTTTATCACTAATAATGTATTTTGGTTTTTCCACTAATAATGTATCAGCAGATAAAAATCTATTTATGAAGCTCATCCAATGGGTCATGTCTGTAATGAATCCGCTCCATCCGAATTCATCTTCCTGGCATTTTCAAAGCTTAATGAATGGCGTTTTCTCTTCACTGGATTTCTTCTAATCACTTATACCTTCACACTGATGGGGAATGTTCTGATCATCATTCTTGTCTGCTTACAACCAAATCTTCAAACTCCCATGTATTTCTTTCTGAGCAATCTATCCCTCCTGGACATCTGCCAGACTACAACCACTATTCCACAGATAATAGTGCATCTGATCTCAGGGACAAATGCCATCTCACATGAAAGATGCAAGATGCAACTCTTTTTCTTCATCTTATTCATTGGTACTGAGCCACTCCTGTTGGCTGCCATGGCTTATGATCGTTACGTTGCCATCTGCAATCCTCTCCGCTATAATGTGGTCATGAATTACAAACTCTGTGCCCAACTAGTGTCAGCTTCTTGGCTCACAAGTTCACTCAATGCCACCATCCACACCCTTTTCACATTGCGCCTGCCCCTTTGTGGTATCAATAAGATCAACTACTTCTTCTGTGACATCCCTCCCCTCCTAGCTATTTCCTGTGGTGATATCTCTGGAAATATTATTGCCATGCTGGCTGCTAGCCCTATAATGGGCATCGGACCAGGCATGTGTGTCCTCCTTTCCTATATTCACATCATCTTGAGGGTTCTGAAAATGCATTCTTCCTCTGGGATGAGGAAAGCCTTTTCAACTTGTGCTTCTCATCTCACAGTTGTCCTGCTCTTCTATGGCAGCTCTATGTTTCAATATGTCAGGCCCTTCTCCAGCTACTCACTTAGCAAAGATAGCAAGATTGCCCTTTTTAACAACATACTCTCCCCTTTGTTGAACCCACTGATCTACACCCTCAGAAACAATGATGTGAAGGGGGCACTGCAAAGGAGAATGATGAAGAAAATTATTTCCTAAAAGAGGTGAAATTCACAGATAGCATAAAATCCTTAGCTTTACTTTTGAATTGTGCAGGATAGTGGAAGTTGGGGTTTGGAGCAGTGTAACTAGGGCCTAGAATGTCATTTTGTTCTGTTGGAATCAAAAGGTCTCAGGGATGTGTTCCAAAAAGTGCTGTAAAAAAAAAAAATCTGGCATTGTTTCTGAGGGGGGCACAATCCCAAAGGTTACGTATTTCTAATTCATGTTCAATGCACTTGAGAAGGTTTTTAGAATGTCAATAGGAGCAGGGTTCTGAGATTACTTCATTGTTGCTAAGATGCCCAAGGTCTTCTTTCCTGTAAATGCTTCTGCCTCATTTTTCTACCTCCCTTCCTGCCTATGATTCCTGGTCAGAAAAAGACCCTTGGGAGACCTCATGATGTGTACTCTTGAGCTTGGATGGAAATGCAGGCACTCAGGAAGGTTGAAGGAAAGGTTTTTTTCAGGTGGAACTCACTGGAACTCAGTTCCTGCAGCTCTCAGGTGGACACCTTTGCCACTGTAAGAGAACAAGGGAGGTGTTCATTGTGAGCTTCTGCAACTCCCCCCCCCCTATAAAAATAGCACTGGATGAAGGGTTCAGACCACTGGTAAGATGATCTGTAGAACAAAATAAAAGGTGACTTGAAATTCACAAGCACTGTTCAGCCACTCCTTTTTGATAATTTTCAGTCACAATTTTCTCTATAATTGATGGGGGTTTTTTTAAAGGGGAAATTTATTTATTGCTTACACCACACTAATTTGTGAAGGTAACAAATGTAAAATTTATGTTTTTTCAGGCTTATAATACTGTTAATATAAGCTTTATCACTGCAGTCTATTTGGACGATCTTTAGGGACTCTTATTATCAGGGACTTCACATTATTTTCTAAAAGAAAGTACTTATAAAAGTGTCTACTTTAGACAACTGCCCTCTCTGTTGTCTTTCTCTTTCAACAAGCTGTTTAAGTTGAGATCTGTATTGCATTTTTTAAATTACTTTTTACAATTGTAACTGATGAAACCAATAAAAATATATACTGCCTCTCACCGTGAAACTCACAAATCAAAGGGGTTCCCCAGTGCCTGCCTCAGTGTTGTGCTGCATTTTATTTCATTCAACGTTTTCATATGCCTTGGATTTTAAAACTATGAGCTTTCCCCTGGGGAAACTCGATCTTGGCCTCCTTCTTCTCTTGTCTCCACTTCTGCCTCTGCTACAGCCTCTTCCTGTTCACTAAATCTTGTTACCTTTTCATCTTCGGATACCTCCTCTTCCCAGTCTTCTCCCTCTTCCCCCTCTGAACACACATCATTACCCCACTGCCACTCCCTAGGCTCTGAGACGTCTTTCTTTGGTGGTTCTCCTGCTGGTTCCTCCCACCATTCCTCTACGTCCGACCTGCAGTCCAGAACCTCAGCAAGGTAAGTAGAGCAGTTAATGTGCATAACCACCCACCACTGTCCAACAGTCATTGTGGAGACTATGCACATAATTCTTCGTGGAAGAGGAAATTCTTCACATTCCCTAGTCAGTACACACAGTCTCCAACAGAACTTGAGAAATAGGCATACACTGACTGGAGTTTGTACATTCTCTGGCCATTGTGCACAATCCTCCAATAGATCTTACAAAACTTACTTTCCCCATAACATATAAACTCTTCAAAGTTTCTAAGTGTCCTCACAGTATTTTTTAACAACTTTGTTTTCCATGAAAAATGACCAAATAATGTGACTCATTAAATTTATACCAGTGGGACTAATTTCCAGGGGACTTTCCATACTCCCTTTGGTTCTCCACCTCCAGGCAACCACACACATGCCACCACACGGGGGAGGCCCAACTAGCATGTTCACAAATATATACAAAAGCACTACAAAGCCTTTAATACATTGAAAAAATATAGGATAATTTGCACACTTTGCAATGAACTGCAACACAGAGAAGGTATTCAGAAAGAATACCCCCTCCCCATTTGGGTGGCCAAGGTTTAAATTACATTTAAAGGATGCTAATTGATAAGACTTGCAGGTATCTCAGTCTTCTGTAAATTCCACTCAATGCAAATCTGATATTTAATGCTAAGCTGATACTGAATGTGTTTCAAACTGTCTTTTTTAAGGACACTTTGAATGTAAGAAGAGCCATGTCAAATCAGACTACAGCATTATTGCAGTTCAGTATACATTTATCACAGTGACAAGCCAGATACCTAAGGGCAACCCTCAAGCAGAATATTTTAAATGTTTGATCTTTCATTGTGTTTTTGATATTTTGGTGGGACCTGCTCAGCATGGCTGGGGCAACCCAGTCAGATGTGCGGCATATTGTTGTTGTTGTTGTTGTTGTTGATATTTAAAAGCGGGTTCTCTGTAGTCCATTTGTGAAAAGGGTAAAACCTTCCCACCACTCCTATGGTCCTGATCTGGATTGGGGCCCTGCAAACTGCTTTTCCTGAAAAAGAAATAAAGTAGTTGGTGCTTTGCTTCCGGAAGCAAGATTCAAGGTGTTGTGTTGCAACTTTCCTTACTATGTGTCCAGATGAAAAAGAGTGTAGTGAGGAGATAATATCTGTTCTGTTGGGTGCCACAGTGACCTGAACTGACATGTTGGCATTTGCATTTTTGTGCTGCTGTGGAACTTAGATTGTAGTTCATTAATAGCCTTAGTCATCTTCAGCTAAGAGAACTCAGCCATTCTTTAACATATTTCTCCATTGATACTGCCATTGTAAATGCACTTTGTTGTGAATTTTCACCATTGGACATAATTTAACTTATTTCCAAATAGATGTGCATACTATACAAAAGTAAACAACTCATTATATAAAAAATTGTATTTAGTAGAGTAAGATGTGCATAACATGCATGTATTCCTGGAAATAACATTCACAAATACATTATATTAGGGGAAATGGGTTAATATACTGTATTTTATGAGAAATATGCAGTAAAATGCTGCTGAATTTTCAAAAGGGGTTTTCTTTTAATAAAATGCCAGTTAGATGTGGAAGTGTGGGGAAGTATGGTGGGAGGTTGAACTGAAATTGAAAGATTTGCCCATCCTTGGGTGAACACGCAGGCCACTCATGTAGAGATTGAGATTCTGTTGGACTCAGACCACATATTTTTTCTTCTCAAAGAGATCTAGCCAGATTCTATAATATTTATCTGCAGTGGTTTTAATATGTATACATCTCTTAAGAGTCTGTTCCATGCAGCAATTGACAAGTTATCTAGTTCCCATGGCAACATAACAGTTTTAATTTACTTAAAAGGAGATCTTCCTGGGCCAGTTCAGAGATGATAAAGTAAATTCTTGGATCAAAAGAAGGAAAGGAATCTGTAGGCTACCCAGTAAAAAACTCCTCTGCCCTGTCAAAGCTTACATTAGTATATTCTGAAAAAAGTAAGAGTTAGTCAAAGCTCCTTAGTAATCCTAAGAATTTGTGATCAAATGTTGGGAAAGAAATTGTAGGAAATCAACCTAAGCTCCTCACAGGTTCCAACATTAATATATAGATAGCTAAAAATGAAACAAGTTGAAGCTACATAGAAAGAGTAAAAGTCTAACACTTCTTCCATTGTTCATTAAATTTTCTGCACCACCACACCAAATAACATATTTTTGCTTCTGTCCACAGAAAAAAAATCAATCGATTAATGTAATAAAATGGATGTTAGTAATGAAACCACTCCTTTCGAATTCATCCTTCTTGCATTTTCAAACAGTAATGAATGGAATTTCCTCCTCTCTGGATTTCTGCTCATCACTTATCTCTTCACATTCATGGGGAATATTCTCATCATCACATTTGTCTCCATAGAACCAAGCCTTCAAACTCCCATGTACTTCTTTCTGAGCAACCTATCCTTCCTAGATGTCTGCCAGACTACCACCACTATTCCACAGATAATAGTGCATCTGATCTCAGGGACAAATGCCATATTGTATGAAAGATGCATTATGCAACTATTTTTCCTTGTTTTATTCATTGGTGCTGAGGCACTCCTGTTGGCTGCCATGGCTTATGATCGTTATGTTGCCATCTGCAACCCTCTGCACTACAATGTGGTTATGAATTACAAATTTTGTGCCCAGCTGGTGTCAGCTTCTTGGCTCACAAGTTCACTCAATGCCACCATCCACACCCTTCTCACATTGCGCCTGCCCCTTTGTGGTATCAATAAGATCAACTACTTCTTCTGTGATATCTCTCCTCTCCTAGCTATCTCCTGCGGAGATATCTCTGGTAATATTATTGCCATGCTGGCTGCTAGCCCTGTAATGGGCATTGGACCAGGCATGTGTGTCCTCCTTTCCTATATTCACATCATCTTGAGAGTTCTGAAAATGCATTCTTCCTCCGGGATGAGGAAAGCCTTTTCAACTTGTGCTTCTCATCTCACAGTTGTCCTGCTTTTCTATGTCAGTTCTATTTTTCAATATATCAGGCCCTTCTCCAGCTACTCACTCAGCAAGGATAGCAAGATTGCCCTTTTTAACAACATACTCTCCCCTTTGTTGAACCCACTGATCTACACCCTCAGAAACAAAGATGTGAAAGGGGCACTGCAAAAGAGAATGATGAAGAAAATACCATGAAATTCTTAGCTTTACTTTTTAATTTTGCCAGGGAGTAGAAGTTGGGGTTTGGAGCAGTGTAACTAGGGCCCAGAATCTCATTTTATTGTGATGGTACAAAAAGGTATCAGGGTTGTATACCAAACAGTGCTGTAAAAAATAATAATAAAATAAATAAAAATCCTGCCATCAAGATTTTTGGCTTGACACCATCAAAGGTTACATATTTCTGTTTCATATTCGGTACACTTGAAGATTTGTTTAGAATGTCAGTTGGTGCAGGTTTCTGGGGTTACTTGATTGTTGCTAAGATGCCCAATATTTTCTTTCCAGTCAGCGCTCCTTTAGCATTTCTAAGTCTCCCTTTCTCCCTTTGATTCCTGATTGGAAAAAGACTCTTGCGAATTTACCTCATGATGTGTACTCCTGAGCTTGGATGGAAATGCAGGCACTTAGGAAGGATGAAGGATGGAGACTACCGCAGCTAATCGGAGTTGTCATAGAAGTGGGGCAGTTGAAATGGCACTTTGTTAAGGTTGGAAACACCCAGGAGTTGCCTAGCATTGAATTCTGTCATGGTGCAAGCTAAGTATGCAGGGTCTAACTGGGTGACCTAGTTGAGAGATTCCAACAATGTTTAGGGTGTGTCATAGCTGTTCATTTGCACAAGCCCTATTGTATGGGTGAGAGGGTGAGGCCCTCTTTATTATGCTGACCATTCCCAGTGCCTTTTTACTCAGGATTTCAATAAGGTTGTGCAGAACATTTAACATAAGTTAACCTTATTTCATCAAGAGAACAGTGGGGCAGAGGGATGACTGGTCCTGTCATCCAGTGACCCATGTAGCTCTGTAAGAATCTTAACCTGGGAATCTCACAGGGCAAAATGGCCCCAAACTCTTCAAAGTTTCTAAGTGTTCTCACAGTACCTTTATCAACTTTCTTTTCAGTGAAAAATGTCCAAATAATGTGAATCATTAAACTTATACCAGTGGGAATAGTTTCTTGTTTTGTTTTTTCTATACTTCCCTTGGTTCTCCACCACCAGACACTTATACACATGCCGCCACACTGGGGAGGGCCAACTAGAATGCTTGTAAATATATAAAAGCACACACTGAAAGATAATAGGACAGTTTGCAATCTTTGACTTACATCCATGAACTGCAACACAGAGAAAATATTCAGTAAGAACTCCCCCTCCCCATTTGGGTATCCATGATTTAGACACAGTTTAAAGGATTACAATTGGTAAGTCTTGCAGGTAACTCAGTCTTATATAAATGCCTCTCAATGCAAATTTGATGTTTAATGCCAAGGTGATACTAAACTTATTTCAGACTGTCTTTTCTAAGGATAAATGGAGTGTAAGAAGAGCCATGTCAAATCAGAGTACAGCACAATTGTAGTCTAGTATCCAGTTCTCACAGTGACCAGCCAGATACCTAAGGGCAGCCCCCAAGCAGAAGCTGAGTGCAACAGCATTCTCCCAACTTGTGATCCCCATCAACTGGCATTCAACGGCACACATTGACTCTGACAGCAGAGGAAGAAAGATAGTCATTATAGTCATGGATAGCTTTAAACTTCATGAATTGTTCAGTTGTACAGAACTGGCATGGATATATCCCCCCCACTCAGATTTACTGTTCATAAAAAATGAGAGCTGGTGCATTTTGAGTCTTTATTTTTCTGTGCTGTCACCATAGTCATTGCGGGGTGCACTCGTGGTGGTGTCTTAATCTCCTATTTGTTTGCAGGAAGGCATTTAGTTTTGGATCACCTGCTTTGTGGGATGCCCTGGCAATCAGTAACAAGCAATGTTCAGAGATTGTTTAAAATATTCATGTTTGCTTCATCATTCCCTGAAGTGTGGCTATCTATCATCTATCTATGTATCTATCTATCATCTATCTATCTATCTGGCCATTTTGAATTACATAACAACCGGCCCTCCCTTTACTGTGTTTTATAGTACATTGTACACTGCTGTGATATTCTCTGTTAATTGGTCTATAAATCTGATAGCATCTCCAAGCTTGCTGAGCATTTAAAAAGGAAAGGAAAAACAAGTCTGACATGATCAGAACTAAGCTTGCACCATCAAGCCTGTTCAGTAGTGTTGCCTGTCCTAGAAAACATCCTCCCATCAGATGTCAAGAAAATAAACAACTATGTGACTTTTAGAAGACACATATGGAATTTTTCAATATCTGATTTTTTATTGTGCTTTTAATATTTTGTTGGCAGCCGCCCAGAGTGTCTGCAGCAACCCAGTCACATGGGTGACAAGTTAATCATCATTATCTTTATATAAGAGAGTGATATCTTATAGAGGATTTAATGTTGTGCCCAAATTGGAAATACTCAGAGAGGAGCCTTAAGTTATGTATGGCTGATGTAAATCCATTGGAACAAGCATGAGTTTTAAATGTTTCTCTCTTTGTTCATTTAATTACCCCAGCTCCCCAAAAACCTAATAAATTATTTTTTCTCTTTCTATAGATAAAAATCATTTTACGACGCTAATAAAATGGATGTCAGTAATGAAACTGTCCCATCTGAATTCATCCTTCTGACATTTTCAAACCGTTATGAATGGTGTTTCCTCCTTTCTGGATTTCTCATCATCACTTACCTTTTCACACTGATAGGGAATATTCTCATCATCACTCTTGTCTCCATAGAACCAAGCCTTCAAACTCCCATGTACTTTTTCCTCTTTAACCTATCCCTCCTGGACATCTGCCAGACTACAACCACTATTCCACAGATAATTGTGCACCTGATTTCAGGAAGAAATGCCATCTCATATGAAAGATGCAAGGTGCAACTCTCTTTCTTCATCTTATTCATTGGTACTGAGACCCTTCTGTTGGCTGCCATGGCTTATGATCGTTACGTTGCCATCTGCAATCCTCTCCGCTATAATGTGGTCATGAATTACAGACTCTGTGCCCAACTGGTGTCAGCTTCTTGGTTCACAAGTTCACTCAACACCACCATTCACACCCTTATCACATTCCGCCTGCCCCTTTGTGGTATGAATAAGATCAACTACTTCTACTGTGACATCCCTCCTCTTGTAGCTATCTCCTGTGGGGACATCTCTAGCAGTACTATTGCCCTGCTGGCTACTAGTCCCATAGTGGGCTTTGGACCAGGCATGTGTGTCCTCCTTTCCTATAGTCACATCATCTTGAGGGTTCTGAAAATGCGTTCTTCAGATGGGAGGAGGAAAGCCTTTTCAACTTGTGCTTCTCATCTCACTGTTGTCCTGCTCTTCTATGGTGGCTCTATCTTTCAATATATCAGACCCTTCTCCAGCTACTCACTGAACAAGGATAGAATGATTGCCCTCTTTAATAACATTCTCTCCCCTTTGTTGAACCCACTGATTTACACCCTCAGGAACAAAGATGTGAAGGGGGCATTACAGAAGAGAATGATGAAGAAAATGTTGTCCTGAAATAGACTGATGTCAATAAATCCTTGGATTTATTGTCTAGTAAGCAGTGCTGGGAAATTGAATGTGGGGGCTTGGAACACTATAGCTAGGGCTTGAGATTTCAGTTTTTGTTTAAAGCCTAAGTGTTGTTACAAATATTCCGTTTAATAGTATGCCAAAATCTTTCCTCCCCACCCTTCCCCCAAAAAGAGAAAGATGGTTACATTTTTTCTGTTCCATATACAGGGCACCTGAAAATTTGTTCATAATTTCAGCTTGAGGCTTTACCTCACGGTGGGTACTCCTGGCACGTTGCAAGGATGAAGGGTGCAGACCAGTGGTAAAATGCTCCGTAGACTGTACATAGGACTCAAAATTCAAATACCCTCTTCAACTGTTTCAAAAGTAAAGTAAGCACATCAGAAATCATGCATATCTGGATATTTGTATTTCACTGAATTTTTCTCTGTCCTTTAAAAAAAATGTCAAATACTCTTTCTTTCTTTCTTTCTTTCTTTCTTTCTTTTGCACAGCACTATTTCATATCATTCCAAAAATATAATAATGGAAAATCTCCAACACTTTTCTCTGACTTATGATATTATGATACTGTTATTATTGGCTTAAATATTGTAGTATACCAGGGCTTATTATTACATACTTGATCCCCCCCCCCCCCGTTCACCTTACTTTCTAAAAGTGTCTGCTTTAGATAGACATAGTCTGTCTTGGTTTTTTTTGGCACCAACCAAACAACATCTTTCTGGAAGCCTTTTAAGTCAAGATGTATATTGGGATTTTTTTAAAAAAAAATTGTTTTGTTTTGTTTTGTTTTATCGCTTGTTGTTTCCTGCTCTGAATTCCTTTGAGAGGAATCGCAAGATAGAAAGCTAAATAATTTTAATCATCATCATTATCCAGATATATGTAGTGATAATGTTTTAGAAAGAACAAATTAGATGAATTCTGTGTGTAACCTTTCAAACCTGGAATTCTTATTCCTTGCCTACATTTCTATTCCTACTTGACTAACCTAAGTCCCACTGATTTCAATAGGCTTCCCCCAAGAATGACCAAATTTGGATCCAGCTCTATAATTTTAAATTGATGTTCAAGTGGTATATTTGGAAACAGTTGTATTTCGTCAAAAATGACGCATACTGGAAGTATGGAGATAGAATTGCTGATGACTTATATATCATGTATTTTCTCCAAAGATTTAATCCTTTCAGGAAAAATAAAAGGTTAATACAGATACTGTGGCAACATCTTCCAATTAAACATTTGAAAGCACGCTGTTGTTTGTTACTCATTTGATAAGACAGGGGGAGCAAAAAGCAATTTATTCATAAATAGTTGGAATTTGTGACATTCTGGCACAGTTGTAAGATCAATTCAGCTACACAATTTTTTCCCCTAGACTTCATTTTGATGCATCATATTATGGAATAGAACATTGTTGGCATCCATCTGTCTTGAGAGACTATGGAGTGTGCCTTAGGGGGTGAAGTCAAACTGCTGCGTTAGTGGCACCGAAGTAACCTCCTTGGGGTGCAAGCCAGGGCAGTGTGTATGGAGGTCCTGGGCTGCCCAGATGACATGACTCCAGGCCATCGACCTCACTGATGTGGTCCAAAGTAAAGCAGAGTGAAACATTTGGCACCAGCCTGGCTGCAGGAGTTGCCAGAAGGAGGCATGCAAGGCACCACCGAATTGCCTTAGGGAATCCAGTCTGGCTTTGTGTAGGGTTTACTCCTTAACCTTTTATTCTCCTGAAGAAATCCCCCAAGTTAGTGTCTTAGGATAAGAGTTTTCCTTCTCCTATAAGGACTACCATCCCAGGTTGATGAGCCCCATCTGCTTCATCCACAAATATGCTTTTGTTTTCCTCTGTTTAATCTGAGGTGAATACATTTGTAAGCTCTGTAAGACTCTTAACCTGAAGATGGGTGGGAATCTCACAGGGGAAAATGGCCCCAAACTCTTCAAATTTTCTAAGTGTCCTCACAGTACCTTTACAGTGGTACCTCGGGTTAAGTACTTAATTCATTCTGGAGGTCCGTACTTAACCTGAAACTATTCTTAACCTGAAGCACCACTTTAGCTAATGGGGCCTCCTGCTGCTGCCGCACCACCGGAGAACAATTTCTGTTCTCATCCTGAAGCAAAGTTCTTAACCTGAAGCACTATTTCTGGGTTAGTGGAGTCTGTAACCTGAAGCGTATGTAACCTGAAGCATATGTAACCCAAGGTACCACTGTATCAACTTTGTTTCCAGTGAAAAATGTCCAAATAATGTGAATCATGAAACTTATACCAGTGGGACTAGTTTCCTGTTTTGTTCTGTTTCTTCTACACTCCCTTTGGTTCTCCACCTCCAGACACTTATATACATGCCGCCACACTGGGGAGGCCCAACTAGAATGCTTGTGGATATATAAAAGCAAACACTGAAAGATAATAGTACAGTTTGCAATCTTTGACTTACTGCCATGAACTGCAACACAGAGAAAATATTCAGTAAGAACGCCCCCTCACCATCTGGGAATCCAAGATTTAAACACAGTTTAGAGGATTATAATTGGTAAGCCTTGCAGGTAACTTAGTCTTATGTAAATGCCTCTCAATGCAAATATGATGTTTAATGCCAAGGTGATACTAAACGTATTTCAGACCGTCTTTTCTAAAGATAAATTGAACCTAAGAAGAGCCATGCCAAATCAGAGCACAGCACCATTGTAGTCTAGTATCCAGTTCTCACAGTGACCAGCCAGATACCTAAGGGCACCCCCCAAGCAGAAGCTGAGTGCAACAGCATTCTCCCAACTTGTGATCCCCATCAACTGGCATTCAACGGCACACATTGACTCTGACAGCAGAGGAAGAAAGATAGTCATTATAGTCATGGATAGCTTTAAACTTCATGAATTGTTCAGTTGTACAGAATTGGCATGGATACATCCCCCCCACTCAGATTTACTGTTCATAAAAAATGAGAGCTGGTGCATTTTGACTCTCCTGGTGGTATCTTAATCTCCTATTTGCTTCCAGGAAGGCCTTTAGTTTTGGAGCAACTGCTTTGTAGTATTCCATGACAATCAGTATCAAGCAATGGTTAATGATAGTTTAAAATATTCATGTTTGCTTCATCATTCCCTGAAGTGTGACTATCATCTATATCCTCTATCTATCTATCATATATCTATCATCTATCTATCTATCTATCTATCTATCTATCTATCTATCTATCATCTATCATCTATCTATATCTATATCTATCTATCTATCTATCTATCTATCATCTATCTATCTATCATCTATCTATCTATCTATCATCTATCTATCATCTATCTATATCTATATCATCTATCATCTATCATCTATCTATCTATCTATCTATCTATCTATCATCTATCTATCTATCTATCAATCATCTATCTATCTATCTATCTATCATCTATCTATATCTATATCATCTATCTATCTATCTATCTATCTATCTATCTATCATGTATCATCTATCTATCATCTATCTATCTATCTATCTATCTATCTATCTATCTATCTATCATCTATCTATCTATCTATCTATCTATCATGTATCATCTATCTATCATCTATCTATCTATCATCTATCTATCTATCTATCTATCTATCATCTATCATCTATCTATCTATCTATCATGTATCATCTATTATCGTCTATCATCCATCTATCTATTTATCTATCTGACCATGGTGAATTATATAACAACCCTCCACCCTTTTACTGTGTTCTATAGTACATTGTGGGGGGACACGGGTGGCGCTGTGGGTAAAACCTCAGCGCCGGACTTGCCGATCGCATGGTTGGCGGTTCGAATCCCCACGGCGGGGTGCGCTCCCGTCGTTCGGTCCCAGCGCCTGCCAACCTAGCAGTTCGAAAGCACCCCCGGGTGCAAGTAGATAAATAGGGACCGCTTACCAGCGGGAAGGTAAACGGCGTTCCGTGTGCTGCGCTGGCTCGCCAGATGCAGCTTGTCACGCTGGCCACGTGACCCAGAAGTGTCTGCGGACAGCGCTGGCTCCCGGCCTATAGAGTGAGATGAGCGCACAACCCTAGAGTCTGGCAAGACTGGCCCGTACGGGCAGGGGTACCTTTACCTTTATAGTACATTGTACACTACTATGATATTCTCTGTTAAGTGGTCTACAAATCTGATAGTATCTTCAAGCTTGCTGAGCATTTAAAAAGGAAAGGAAAAACAAGTCTGACATGATCAGAACTAAGCTTGCACCATCAAACCTGTTCAGTAGTTTTGCCTGTCCTAGGGAACATCCTCCCATCACATGTCAACAAAATAAGCAACTATGTGACTTTTAGAAGACACATATGGAATTTTTCAATATCTGATTTTTTATTGTGCTTTTAATATTTTGTTGTGACTGGGGAAAACCAGTCAGATGGGTGACATCATCATGATCATAATTATCTAAGAGATTGATATCTTATAGAGGATTTAATGTTGTGCCCAATTTGGAAATACTCAGAGAGGAGCCTTAAGTTATGTATGGCTGATGTAAATCCATTGGAGGAAGCATAAGTTTTAAATGTTTCTTCCTTTGTTTGTTTAATTATCCCCCCCAACCCCCCCAATAAAGTATTTTTTCTCTGTCTATAGATAAAAATAATTTTACGACGTTAATAAAATGGATGTCAATAATGAAACTGTCCCATCTGAATTCATCCTTCTGACATTTTCAAACCGTTATGAATGGTGTTTCCTGCTTTCTGGATTTCTCATCATCACCTATCTCTTCACACTGATGGGCAATATTCTCATCATCACTTTTGTTTCCATAGAACCAAGCCTTCAAACTCCCATGTATTTCTTCCTCTGTAACCTGTCCCTCCTGGACATCTGCCAGACTACAACCACTATTCCACAGATAATTGTGCACCTGATTTCAGGAAGAAATGCCATCTCATATGAAAGATGCAAGGTGCAACTCTTTTTCTTCATCTTATTCATTGGTACTGAGACCCTTCTGTTGGCTGCCATGGCTTATGATCGTTACGTTGCCATCTGCAATCCTCTCCGCTATAATGTGGTCATGAATTACAAACTGTGTGCCCAACTGGTGTCAGCTTCTTGGTTCACAAGTTCACTCAACACCACCATTCACACCCTTATCACATTCCGCCTGCCCCTTTGTGGTATGAATAAGATCAACTACTTCTACTGTGACATCCCTCCTCTTGTAGCTATCTCCTGTGGGGACATCTCAAGCAGTATTATTGCCATGCTGGCTACTAGTCCCGTAATGGGCTTTGGACCAGGCATGTGTGTCCTCCTTTCCTATAGTCACATCATCTTGAGGGTTCTGAAAATGCGTTCTTCAGATGGGATGAGGAAAGCCTTTTCAACTTGTGCTTCTCATCTCACTGTTGTCTTGCTTTTTTATGGCAGCTGTCTTTTTACATATGTCAGACCCTTCTCCAGCTACTCACTGAACAAGGATAGAATGATTGCCCTCTTTAATAACATTCTCTCCCCTTTGTTGAACCCACTGATTTACACCCTCAGGAACAAAGATGTGAAGGGGGCATTACAGAAGAGAATGATGAAGAAAATGTTGTCCTGAAATAGACTGATGTCAATAAATCCTTGGATTTATTGTGTAGTAAGCAGTGCTGGGAAATTGAATGTGGGGGCTTGGAACACTATAGCTAGGGCTTGAGATTTGAGATTTTGTTTTAAAGCCTGTGGGGTGTTCCAAATATTCAGTTTAGTAGTATGCCAAAATCTTTCCTCCAATTTATTGAACCCTCCCCCCCCAAAAAAAAGATGGTTACATTTTTTCTGTTTCATATTCAGGGCACCTGAAAATTTGTTCATCATTTCAGCTTGAGGCTTTACCTCATGGTGGGTATTCCTGGCACTTTGTAAGGATGAAGGGTGCAGACCAATAGTAAAATGCTCTGTAGCGTGTACATAGAATTCAAAATTCAAATACCCTCTTCAACTGTTTCAAAAGTAAAGTAAGCACATCAGAAAACCTGCATATCTGGATATTTGTATTTCACTGAATTTTTCTCTGCCTTTAAAAAAAAGTCAAATACTTTTTCTTTCTAATTGATGGAGAATTCATTCTTTCTTTCTTTCTTTCTTTCTTTCTTTCTTTCTTTCTTTCTTTTGCACAGCACTATTTCATATCATTCCAAAACATTGCAATGGAAAATCTGCTTAATTGGAAGATGTTGCCACAGTATCTGTATTAACCTTTTATTTTTCCTGAAAGGATTAAATCTGTGGTGAAAATACGTGAAATATAAGCCATCAGCAATTCTATTTCTATACCACCAGTATGTGTCATTTTTGATGAAATACAACTGTTTCCAAATATACCACTTGAACATCAATTTAAAATTAGAGAGCTGGATCCAAATTTGGTCATGCTTGGGGAAAGCCTATTGAAATCAGTTAGGGTAGTCAAGTACGAATAGAAATGTAGGCAAAGAATAAAAATTCCAGTTTTGAAAGGACTACCTTCCCAGGTTGATGAGCCCCATCTGCTACACACACACACACACACACACACACACACACACACACACTATGTTGGTTGCTTTTGTTTTGCTCTTCTTAATCTGTAATGTAATTATTATTGTATATTGTCTTTTTCTTTTCTGTTATCATAACCAATAAAATAATGCATTTCCATCATTACACTTGTTGGCATCTGTTTCAAGAAACAACAGAGTGTACCTCCACAGTGAAGTTGAACCGCTGCATTAGTAGCACCAAAGTGACTATTTAGGTTGTTAATATTGTGCATATGGAAACAGGGAGCTGCCTGTACTCAGAGTTTTAATTTGTCCGATACAATCATGAGCTTACATTATTGGTATGGTACTGATATGGTCTTTAAAAAAAGCAGTTCTTAAGTGGTTACATAAAGAGACACTGATTTCATTAAAAATATGTTCTTTTTGAGAAACCTCTGGTCTTTCAGATGTTGCTTGAGTATAGATCCCATTACACTTGACCATTAGCCACATTGCCTGGGGCTGGAGGGAGTTGGAGTCCACATTACATCTGAGGGCCACAGTTTCCTGTCCTTGTGTTATGCTTCAACTATATAAGATGTTAACTGCAATTTTTAAATGCCATTTTTAGCATCACTTGATATCTTTCAGAAACTAGTGTTGTCTGTGGTCCACTTGTGAAAAGCATAAAGCCTGCACACCAGACCCCTAGTCTTGTTCTGGATGGGGGGGCCCTGCACATTTCTTTTCTTTAAAAAGTAAAGTAGTTGGTGTTTTGCTTCAGGAAACAAGATTCACAGCAATTTGTTGCAACTTGCATTACTGCAGGCTGAGATCAACCAGAGTATGAGAAAGAGAAAGCTTCATCAAGCTGGGTATCATGGAGACCCAAACTGACATCAAATACCTCGTAGTTTCACATGAGCATTTGTTTTTTTCTGCTACTATGGGGGAAAATGTGAGAACTGAAACACAGTTAACCTTGATAATGCATACTTTTCAAAATTTTGTAACACAGCTCCACTGCCAAATAATGTATGCATTTACTGGGTTGTGGTGTTTGTGCCTAAAATTCATTAAAAAGTGTATATTTGGGAACATTTACAATAAAATACTGAGGAATATTCATGAGGATGAAAAGAAGAAGACTTTAATATAATGTGGAAATCTGAATAATTGAATTGAAATGGGGGGCATGGGAGAAACTGAGAGAAACCAAAACTGACAGATTCACCCATCACTACTTACAATTTGGACAAGAAATAAACTGTTTATCTTTGAAATGATCAGGCAAATATCACTTTTTAAAAGACGGTGTTAACCTGCTATAGGAACTAACCCTAACCTTCATGGCACAGGACCTCCAGAGATGCATAGATATTAACCCCATGCCACTCTAAGGTTTATGAAATTAATTCAGGTGAAAAGAATGATTAGTGGGGTGACAGCAGGTTGAGTCAGAGCATCTTGGAGCTTTCGTGTCTGAAGACTAACAAGATCTCAGGGTGCTTGCTGTCTCCCTGGAGATCTGATGAAGGAGTCGTGAGCTTGGCTATCAGAATCTTTAAGTCATATTGCTACCTGTACTCAGCCTGTGTGCTCATGGGATCAAGTGTTGAAAAGCACCCCAGAGGCCATGCAATCCAACTCCCCTCACCCCAAAGCTTACATTATTATATACGTACAGATAAATGAAAGAGTAAGTGGAATCTGTTTAGTAATACTAATAATTTGTAATCCAGAATTAGGAAGGACCCTGTAGGCCATCCAACCAGACTCCTGACAGGTTGCAACATTAATATATAGTTTTTTTAAAAAAGAAATAAGTCGAAACTACAATGCAAGAGTAAAATAAAAATACTTCTTCCTTTCTTGGGTAAGTTTCTCCAACATACAAACACCTCAAACAATACATATCCCCCCTCTGTCCATAGATTTTTTTGTGTGTGAAGCTAATAAAATGAATGTCAGTAATGAAACTGCTCCATCCGAATTCATCCTTCTGGCACCCTATTGCAGTGACCTCCACCTGCAGGGAAAAAAGGCCTAGTGTAAGATGGGTATAAAAACTGCACAGGACAACATTATGGGATTTAAAAATTGGCCACAATTTTGTTCATTCCATATGTAGGTAGGCCTTGGCTGAAGCATTGGGCGTATATTCATTCTCACTCCCATGTTTGGGGCAAGTGGCTGACACTTGAGCAGAGTCAAACTTGGAGTGGAAGGACCACCTCAAGGAATCCCTGTCTCCCTAGACATAAGTGTTACATTTCTGGAGCCTCCCAATCCTTTGTCAATTGCCCCAGAGGCTTATCCTTCAAGGTCTTCCCATATTTTGATTGAGGTCAGCATTGTTCTTGATTTATTGTTAACACAGAGAGTTCTCTCAAGAAAATGAGCTGCTTCTTTTCTCTTTGTAAATGCATTTGTGTGTGTGTGTGTGTGTGTGTGTGCACGTGCGAGCATGTTTATAATCTTATAGAGGAACATACAATGAACACAAACATCAAGTATTCCTTACAAAGTAATGCAACATTAGGTACAATTGTGGCTATACAATTCAAGAATGTTTTATTTGAAACATATATGACATTTCTGTATGATTTAGTTAAGATGCAATTGACTAGCTAAAGGTCTTTGAAAAACTTCTGGCAGTCTTGCCTTGGTGGAAATGCACTTGGGGCAGAAATCCCCAAAGGCATTATTGCCTATATATGAAAGGAAACTGTGAAATCCACAAGCAACCCACACAGAATGCTACCAACAGGGAGAAGGCTCATCTCACAGGTAAGGAAATGAAAGTGTTATGGATGGGAGAACAAAATTTAGTGGGACACATCATTAGTTTGTATTGAAGAAATGCAATCAAAATGAATAAAGGTATGGGGCACCAGTTGTGATATAGTCAAATATAGAATGACTCTCTACTGACCTCTAACATACTATGAATTTTCATCTGCATGTAAGTGAATGAGAACTCATTCGGAGCCAACAGTTCAACTGAATTTAGTTGCACTTACAGTATATTGGAGAAAATGTGCATAGAAATGTGTGTATTAATGAAAACAGCTTATGCAAATGCATTGTATTAGGGAATGTTGCTTCAGAAATGCATAAAGTAGGAGAAATATGCATGTAAACAATTCTGAATTTTCATGTGGATTATTATTTTTTTAAAATGCAAGCAGATGCAAAGTTGTGGTGAACTGAACTCAAGCCTGGAAAAAAAGAGGAAGTGAGCATGTTGGAAATGTAAAGAAAAGGAAGGAACATTCTTTCATATGTGGTGGACCTGCTCCAAGGTGAAAGACATCTGGGAAAAGATTTATAATGAATTGAAAAAAATGTTGAAATATACATTTATAAAGAAACCAGAGGCCTTTCTTCTTGGAATAACAGGTTCGGAATTGCCCAAGAAAGATGTTAATCTATTTTTGTATGCCACAACTGCGGCTCGTATTTTGTTAGCTAAAAAGTGGAAAACTCAAGAATTACCAGCAGTAGAAGAATGGCAGATGAAGACGATGGATTGTATGGAGCTAGCCGATCTAACCGGAAGAGTCCGCGACCAGAAGGAGGAGGAACATCAGGAAGAATGGGAGAAATTTAATGATTATTTAGTTAAATTTGTTAAGTTAAAATAACTGGAAATAGCGTCCAGATACTTAAAGGGCTTAGGATTGTATCTATGTTAACTGATAAAATAATATGTTTAATACAAGAAGGAGAAGATTTAAAGATGTTAATGTTTAATTTAAAGGGTATTAAAATTGGGATTTGGAAAACCGTTATAAGGATATGCAATGAAATTCAACTAAGGGGAAACGAGGAAGTCGTTTTACAAAGTAAATAACTGTTATTTTCAATAAGGTTATGATTTATGTTTGTTATGTTTTGTTTGTTTTATGTTATGTTATGTTATGTTATGTTATGTTATGTTATGTTATGTTATGTTATGTTATGTTATGTTATGTTTGTTTTATAGAAGAACTGTGTGGAGACATGCGATGAAGCTGAAAGCTACAAGGTGTAGAACAGACAAATGCTAGTACTCCTTCAAAGGTAAACCACGGAATCCATTGTCACAAAAGACAGTGATTGTCAGCTACTTAAATGTAGAATCTTATCATTATAGAGTGGTAAGGGACCCTTGAATAATTTTAAAAGGGTTTTAGACAAAGACTATCAGATTCTCCTAGCCTAAAAAGCTATGTTCTCCTTCCACTGTTTAAAGCAGTATGCCTCTGAATGCCAGTCTCTTGGAATCAGATATGGAGGCAAAAAACCAATCAGAGCTTTCAGAATTCATCATCCTTGGCTTTAAAAATCTGCAAGAGGTACACTTCTTGCTGTTCAGTGGATTCTTGATCATCTATTTATTCACTGTGCTGTGGAATACCTTCATCATCACCATGGCCATAGTGGACCAGAGGCTCAGAACTCCCATGTATTTCTTCCTTGGAAACCTCTCCTGTCTTGACATCTGCTACATCACTACCACCATCCCCCAAATGTTGGATCTCCTTCTGACAGAAAGTAGCACCATCTCCTACACAGGCTGTGTGCTCCAGCTGTTTTTCTTCTTCTCCTTTGTCGGCATTGAATGCCTTCTTTTGGCAGTAATGGCTTTTGACCGCTATGTAGCTATCTGCAACCCATTGCGCTATTCATTGATTATCAAAAGGAATGTTTGCTTGCAGCTGGCTACTGCCTCCTGGGCGGGTGGTTTTCTCAACTCTGCCGTACACACCTATTTTGCCTTTCAGTTACCCTTCTGTGGAGACAACCGCCTAGATGCTTTCTATTGTGACATTCCACCATTGCTGAAATTGTCATGTGGGGACATTTCCCTCAACCAAAAGCTCTTGTTAACCATTGGGTTGTTCATAGCTTGGACACCAATGTTCTGTATCCTTCTCTCATATGTGTACATAATTTCAAGTGTTTTGAAAATACGATCAACAGAAGGGAGGCAAAAGGCTTTCTCTACCTGCTCTTCTCATCTAACAGTGGTTCTTCTGTACTATGGTAGTGCCATCTTCACCTATTTGAGACCTGTTCCCACAGAGTCATCGGTAAATACAAAGCTGATCCCACTGATGTATAGCATATTGACTCCCTTGTTGAATCCCATTATATATACATTGCGCAACAAGGATGTGAAGAAAGCTTGGCTAAACATAATGGGGAAGATGTGACTATTGTACACAACATAGCGTTACAAGCTGTGTCTTAACAGAGTCAGAAATGAGATTTAATTCATATGATACTGATTATTCATTTATATTATTTTTCAGCCGCAAGCTTTTCAATGTACTTTACAATTTTTTATCTTAGCACATTTCTTAAGACAAATATCAAATAAATAGTTGTCAAATTTACCTGTATTCTCCTCCATTCCAATGATTTTGATGTTTCTCTGTAATGTATATGTATCTCGATTCAGATAGGTAGCCGTGTTGGTCTGATGCAGTAGAAATATATATATATATATATATATATATATATATATATATATATATATATATATATATATGTCCCGTAGCACCTTGGAGACCAAACAAGTTTATTATTGGTATGAGCTTTTGTGTGCATGCACACTTCTTCAGATAAGCTACTGGACATTTTTATTATTATTTTTATATATGTATATGTATATTAGACAGACACTTGTGTGGGCCCAGTCTCCTGAAACAGTGTGGAAAACAGTGATATTATTGTGATGTCTTCCTTATATATTTATTTATACTATGTTTAGCTTTTCCCACCCTTCAGTATTTACCCGCCGGAGCGGTACCTATTGATCTACTTGCACTTTGATGTGCTTTTGAACTGCTAGGTTGGCAGAAGCTGGAACTGAACAACAGGATCTCGCCCTGTTGTGGGGATTCGAACCACAAGCTTCTGATCAGCAAGCACAGAGGCTCAGTGGTTTATACCACAGCGCCACCCATGTCCCTAGGGACAAGTATGCCCTCTGAAATAGAATGTAAACTTGGAACGTGTGCAGATCAAGGGTCTGGAAACCAAGATTTATAAGGAACCAGGAGTGTAGTGGGGGTGGGTTGCCAGTGGGGCCATGGCCCTGTTAGTATTTTCATTCTCCCATTGCTGGATCATATGATCCTATGTTTACTTTTCTATACTGTTGTGTGTATGGGAATGGAAGTCAGTCTGAGAAGCTTCTGCCCTTTGTTCTCTGACTCTCTTCTGAGAGAAGTGTCTGTGTGAGAAGACGCAGCTCACCGCTGATCATGATGTTTTGTTTTCTTTGCTGTAAATAAAGACTTGATGCTACTTATCAGGCACAATCTTGCTTCACGCTTACTCGGCTAACGCGTGCTCACATCTACGGATGTGGGTGGAAGTGTTATATGGGACTACACCCTGAGGAATGTTCTGATAGACCCTGGGTGCAGATTTTTGAGGGGGCATGAAGCAGTTGCCCCTGACAGGCAACCCCTAATGTGGCCCGGTCCAGCGCTCCTCTCCCAGCATCAGATGAACCAATGCTCATGGAGAGGAGCTCCAGGCAGGGCAGTCCTTCTGTCTTCCAGGAACAGGAAGGATTTGAACAGGCAAGCATAGCGACAACTTCCATGTAGGTGAAGTCACAGGGTGCTTGCACTTGCACTGTTAGATACGTGTACTAAGGTTTGCTTTTGTGTGTGGCCACACATCACTCCAGCAGTCCAGCTCAGAGCACAAGCCTGGGAAGGGGTGCCAGCTGCCTACCCACCAGAAATGTGTGTGTGTGTGTATGTGTTTAGTGCACCTCAGGAGCTACTATGCTTTGTCAATAAAGAAATAAACTACCAGCTGTTTGTCATCATTAGGTTGTGTGTGCTTGAGTCACCAGATATGAAATTTCCTATCCCTGGTCTATAGTATTGCTTTAACTTGCTACTCTTTCAAGGATCGAGTGTTTTGCATTCATTCATCATTTCAATGAACTCAAATGATAAATATACTACTACCTATAGCAATTATTTCAGATAGAACACTAAAAAAGAAGAAAAGCTTAGCCAATTCTTTTAATTCTTTTTTTTTTAGCTCAGCCAATTCTAAGCAAGTTGTACACGCCCTCTGAAGGAGCAGGTATGTAGTTTGGGGGTACTCCTAGATCCTCTGCTATCACTTGAGGCTCAGGTGGCCTCAGTGGCATGGAGCATCTTCCATCAGCTTCGGCTGGTGGCCCAGCTATGACCCTATCTGAACAGGGGTAGCCTGAATTCTGTTGCCCATACTTTGGTATCCTCTAGGTTGGATTACTGCAACACATTATATGTATGGCTGTCTTTGAAGACAATTTAGTAGCTTCAACTGGTGCAGAATTCAGAGGCCAGGTTGCTCACCAGGACAAGACAGTTGGGGCATATTGCACCAATCCTGGTGTCAGGGACCGTGCTGAGGAGGGCTGCACCGAGGAAGAATGGTGGGAGACATCTCCTCTCCCTGATCCTGAATCTTCGCAGGAGCAGGTGGATAGTACATATTTGGAACAGTGGTTTGCAGAGGGGCATAGTTCAGAAGGCAGAAGGTGGGAAATACTGGATGGGGGACAGCCAGCAGAAGAAGCAGTGGAAGAGAGATGGTTAACAGATTTAGTCTCTGGACAGCATTCAGCCCTCCCTTCCCCAAAGATACAGAGAGCTCAGAAAGTGTTAGAACAGAAAGTGCAGAGGGTACAAAATCGGATTACAAGACATAGGAGTGATGTAGATTAATAGGGATGGAGGGTGAGGGAGTGAGCCTTAATTGGGAGCACCACCATTTCTAGGGAGTTGTGTTCTTTTTCTCTCTTACTGTGATTATTAAAAAATCTAACTGGTAAGACGTTCCTTTCGTTTGATCTTCTTATTTATAGGGGAGGAAGCCAATTCCCTTAAGCCTGACACCTGGCTCGACTGCAATGGCTGTCAAATAGTTTCTGGGTCCAATTTAATGTGCTGCTTTTGACTATAAAGCCTTTAATGGCGCAGGACTGCAATACGTCAAGAACTGCCTCTCACCATATAAACTGTCCTGGACTCTGCATTTATCATCTGAGGCCCTTCTTCACATGCCTCCTCCACATGAAGCCTGGAGGGCGGCAACACAAGAACAGGTCTTTTCTGTAGTGACTCCCTGTTTGTGAGATGCTGACCCCAGGAATGTTCACCTGGCACCTTCATTATACATTTTTAGATGCCAGTCAAAAATGTTCCTCTTCAATCAGGTCTTTAGCTGATAAATATTATCCAGCCTTTTAAATGTGTCTGTGGGAAGTGGGGGGATAATGTTGATGAATAAAGGATGACTGTCACAAAACCCTGAGAGAAAGGTGAGAGGATCATAAATAGCCAGGTGTCCACCACCACCAAAGGCCTCTCTTCTCTCTGTTTTGGTCACTGTGGCAGCAGGAATATCACAAAAACGTTGTCAATTCAATAAGACTGCAAACCTAGTCCCACGTACCTGGGAATAAGCCCTATTGATTTCAACCAGACATTCTTCTGACTAGACAAAATTAGGATTGTGTTCTTATTCTAGTATGAAACTGTTTCTGGATAATTTGATAAAAAACCCAGTTTTACTTCCAATTCCTTGATTTTATATGGTTGTTTCATTTTCCTTTTTAGAGAGCCAGTGTGGTGTAGTGGTTAAGAGCGGTAGACTTGTAATCTGGTGAACCGGGTTCATGTCTCCACTCCTCCACATGCAGCTGCTGGGTGGCCTTGGGCTAGTCATACTTCTGTGAAGTCTCTCAGCCCCACTCACCTCACAGAGTGCTTGTTGTGGGGGAGGAAGGGAAAGGAGAATGTTAGCCTCTTTGAGACTCCTTCGGGTAGTGATAAAGCGGGATATCAAATCCAAACTCTTCTTCATCTATCCTCAGTCACAGCCAAAGCAGGCTGAGTTCATGTTAATCATCAGGTACGTTTATCAAAAGATTATTCTGTTCTATTTCAAGGCATGTCAATTAATTTTCACAATCAATCAGAATATTTGCTGCTTTTTCTTTGGAAAACAGGGTGGATTTCTCTTGGGTAGAAAATCCTCAAAGGCCTCCTTCATATTTGTGCCTATATAAGCAACAGTGCTTCACTGAAATTAACAAATCACTCTAGGTTGAAATCCTTCTAGGTTGAAAAACCACACAGGCAACAAAAGCATACTTTTCTATACAACCTGATGAAATAGTTCATTGGACCATATGTCGCTTATCCATATGTATAATATATCTGTCATTTTCTTGTTTTATAGAACATTAGAAAGAAAATGGCACCATCAAGAATGGCAGCCTCTTAAACTAGGTGATGTTGATAGAGAAGAGATGAATCAGCAGCCACAGTGATGTTATTATTTTGGGTTTAGTCTTCAAGAAGTGACTTGGGAACTGGAAGAGAACTTCAGATGTGGAGAGCTTCAACGACCCTCACTACTGTGATATTGGATATCGTTCCTTGAAATTCCTCAGATGTTTCTTCCAATTAGCTTCAAAACATTGTGTTGTATGAACTATGGTGACAACACAAATTCAAGATCTTATCAAGAGTTTCTTCAGCTTGACTTCTAACAGGATGCCCAAGAAAGTTGAAAGGCAGGTGACATCTGCCGCAAATCTGTACTAACAACCTCCTGTAATGTTTCTTGTGGTTCTTGCACTGAGATATGAGGAACAATCCAAACAAAGTTCAGTGATTTTGCTGGAACAAAATTTGCTCCCCTTCACTGTCTCACAGAGAAGAAACTTCACAACCCATTTCAAAAATTAGTGTCAGCGCTAGAGCTTTGGAACCAGATAGCATAGATGTGCTGGCAATGGTCTGTGTATGCAGTTTTCTAACATGAATGATCTAATGGAGGATGTTTCATGGCTATTACAACTGGAGATCATACTGAAAATTATATTGGATCAGGGTTCCCAAGGTAAGATAGATTTGTATAGTTTAAGTTATGCTTTAAGAAAAGTCCTTTCAAACTTCTGCTCATTATGTGCAAAGAATAAAGCGATTGCATGATTCCATATTTGCAACAGCCAGTTATTACTCAATAGTCTTACTCCTCTAACCATAAAAATGTCCATCACACACGACATATTGACAGCCTTCTTGCTAGTATTTGGTGATAAGGACCCATATGGATTTGAAAATATCAGTTGGATTCACAGCACACTGCATAGATCACCTTCCATATTAGTACTTTAGGGATAAGAGCTGATCAATTTTTAAGTATCGTCCACTTATTTACACAACGTTAACGTTAAAATTGATAAATAAGAGTGTTTTCTTTTTTCTTTTTGTCTGTTTATTTTTCCTTTATTGTATGCTTTTTGTTTTTGTTTTTTGTGTGGAAATTTCAATTAAAAAAAAGGGGGGAGCTGATTATGGTATGCTAGGATTTCTTCTGGTAGTGAAAAACCCACAGTGCTTTTGCAGGAAATGTCACAGAGTTATCCTGCAGACAGAAGGATTATCTCTTCTCAAAGAAAGTTCCATCAGAATCATACCTCTGTCATCTTCTGCACTTTATTTTGAATATAATGCCAGTGTCACACTATTTATTAATATGATCACAATTCATTTCCCTCTTCTCTACAGAAAATCAATTGTTTATTTGCCAAGGTATGGAGGCACAAAATGAAACTGGCCTGTCTGAGTTCATCATCCTAGGTTTTAAACTTCTGCAGGAGGAACGCATTTTTCCCTTCAGTGCATTATTAATCATCTATCTTTTCACTGTTCTGTGGAATACCTTCATTGTAGTAATGACATTGGTGGATCAGAGGCTCAGAACTCCCATGTATTTCTTCCTTGGGAATCTCTCCTTTCTTGACATTTGCTACACTACCACCACGATACCCCAGATGTTGGCTCACCTTCTCTCTGAGAGAAGCAACATTTCCTACGTGGGTTGTGTGCTCCAGGTATATTTTTTCTTCTCCTTTGTAGGCACTGAGTGCCTCCTTCTAGCAGTGATGGCATTTGACCGCTATGTTGCCATATGCAACCCTTTGCGCTACACACTGATTATAGGCAAAACAATTTGTCTCCAACTGGCCATGGCCTGCTGGACTGGGGGTTTCCTCAACTCAGCTGTGCATACAACTTTTGCTTTCCAACTACCGTTTTGTGGGAAGAACTGCCTTGATGCTTTCTACTGTGATATCCCCCCACTACTGAAGCTATCATGTGGTGATACTTCCCTTAACCAAATCCTCTTGCTATCTATTGGCCTTTTTATAGCTTGGACTCCATTACTTTGTATCCTTTTATCATATACCTACATCATTTCAACTGTCTTAAAAATAAGGTCTTCTGAAGGGAGACAAAAGGCTTTCTCCACCTGTTCCTCTCACCTCACTGTAGTCCTTTTGTACTATGGCAGCTCCATCTTCACTTACCTGTCTTCAAACAGCAGTCACTCCTCAAATCAGGCCAGGCTTATCCCAGTGATATACAGTGTCTTAACACCACTCTTAAATCCTATCATATACACTTTACGCAACAAGGATGTAAAGAATGCCTGGAGAAGCATTATTAGATATACATAAATATGAGGAGAATAGATAGATAGATGATAGATAGATAGATAGATAGATAGATAGATGATAGATAGATAGATAGATAGATAGATAGATGAATGATAGATGATAGATGATAGATGATAGATAGATGATAGATAAATGATAGCTAGATAGATAGATAGAGATAGATAGATAGATAGATAGATAGATAGATAGAGAGATAGACAGACAGAGATAGATGATAAATAGATATAGATAGGTGATAGATAGCTCTAACACACATTCACAGATTATCGACCTACACACATTGAGTCTGTTGTGGATTAAAGTAATCACAGCTTCTGAAAAGTACCAGCTGGTTTCTGACCTGTTTTCTTATGTCAATATGTACCATTCCTTGTTGACAAAATTGACTGAAATTGACTGCTACAATGCAATCCTATAAATGTCTACTGATCACTGCTATATCAGACTAAGAAATCAAGCATCCTGTTTCCCACATTGGGTCACAAGATGAGTGGAAAGCTCAAACACAGCCAATAGCCCTTCCCTACAGCAACTGATATTCAGAGTTACACCGTCTCTGAAACTGGAGGTTCCACAGAGTCAACATGACTAGGCACCACTGATGACTGGAAGCTGCTGCTGGACTTACTTTCAATGAATGTGTCTTGTTAAGAGTCATTTAAGGACAAACTGGACATGGGATTAAATGTATGTTTGCATTTAGCATGCAAGGTTTTTAGATGTGCAAATACCTTCAGCTATGGGAAGGAACTGGAAATTATCAGGACTGAAATAGATGGCGAGGTGGAATTGAACCCTTTCCTCCCTGCTGCACTCCTTTTCTAAAGCTGGCATTTAGTTTAGAGGGAAATCTCTGACTGATGCATACCCTGTATACAAGTTTATCATGGTGTATTGCACTATATTTAAAACAAAATAAAACATAAATGTTACATCCCCTCAGTGGGTTAGATTTCCTATGTAAACTGTCAGTGCAGTCTGCTACAGTTCCTGAGTCACAGCAACAGATTCAATAGTTACACTAAGTATTTGGAAAGCAAAGGGGTCTAGACTTCCCTCCTCGTTCTATGAGCCACTCTCCTGTTGAATCTATAGGCCATAGCATGTCTTATAGGATTTTGGTTGTTGCTGTTAAGGAAAGTGATAGGAAAATGCCCTGAGGAGTGTAGGAGAACAATTGCTTGATGTGAAGCTGTGCAAACAAATCAGAATGGATGTGCAACAGATAGCAGAAATCATCTCCAATAGATAGCATCTCCAAGAAGCTTTGTGAAAATCACAATACTATTTAATAAACAGGTTGCATGGAAGAGCCTTAGAAGAAGAGCTAACTCTTGACCTAGAAATCATTGTCAAGATAGCCAGATCACAAAGTCCTGCACAGCATGGGGCTTCTTCACCCAGCCTAGTGCTGCTATCTTTCCCACTTTCTGGCTCTTGGGGGCAGATTCTACCTTGCATACTCTGAAAACAAACCCTTGAAATAAACTCAACTTAATTGAATCTCTGTGCTCATTGTCCTTAGGGAATGAAAAAGTTAACAAGGTTGGAACTGAAGGGAGTTGTGTTGTTTCAAATGCTTCAGGGAAATGATGAGTTTGTGCTAAGTCAGATATGGATTTATATTTCAATCAAATATACCCTTGTGAATAACATTTTGATCCTGTGAAGATGCTAGATGGTCCAGTCATCCACCAACTTCTTATTTTCTGCTCCACTTTTCACACACACACTCACCAAACTTTTTAAAAGCCAGAGATTCCTGGGGAATATACCGTTGTTGCTTCCATTTCTGCTCTACATTTTAAACAATCTATCTCATCTGAAACAGATTGCAGCTGGAATGTGTTTCATGTAAAAAGCAGGTAAATTATTGGTAACAGGTTTAGAATTTAGAACTATTGTTGGCAAGGAAAAAGATAGGCATAAAAGAGCATTCCTGGGCAAGTTCTCTTTGGTGAGAGAATCCCAGCTGGATTAAAAATCACAAAACATGCAAAGGACAGATAAATAGGCTATAAGATCTTTAAAATATATCATTCTAAGTTTCTCCCAAGGTTCCATTCTTCCTCACCATAAAAAGACCACACGTTTGGTAAGTTAAGAATGATTTACTTACAAACTCCAAAGGAGATATTCATGTACAGCATTCAGAAAGAATTGCACAGGCAGTAATACTTGGCTTAGTTATAGTGGTGAAATTTCCTATGTTATTTGTTTTGGAACTCAACAGTGGTCTGTAAGAGCAATGAGGTTTGTGTTGCAGCAACCAGCTCAGATATCGCCTTGATTACCTTGTCTCTCGCAAGGTGAGCTAAGCCCGGCATGACAGCTTACTCCATGGTTTTAACCTCTTTATGCATGAATTGGACTTTTTTAAAAAACATAATTTTATTAATCTAGATTTTCAAGATAGCCTACAAAAGAGAACCATAAAACAAATAAAAAAACAAATAAAAGCAGATTAAAACTAGACTTAAGAATTTCAGTTATATGAGGCTCATTATAATGCATAAACATCAGTTTCCCTGCTATACCTATGAAATATGTGAAGGAGCAGGTTGATTATCACTTTGTGAGTAATGGAAAGGGGTTAGCAAGAACCACATTTTCAGTGCATATCTTATGCAGGACAGATTATAAGATACTTAGAAAAGGATGCTGTGATTACTAAGGTCTAGGATAGATTTCTAAAAAGCAAGTTATGCCAATTTTCCTTTAAACATCTGGACATTAAGAAAGTAAGATTGCCAACAGATGTGAAGAAATTATCCACAACATGGGGAGGGGGGGGAGAGAGATGTGAAAATTCATGAATCAATGTCAGTAAAAAGAATACTTATTCATTTTAAATTTATGACTCTTACTGTTAAAATGAATAGAACTTTAAGGCAAATCTGTTGATTACGTAGTTAGAAAAGGTTAAGTTCAGGTGATACATGACCCCAGTCAAGCTTGCAAAAATCTATCATTTGCCCAATAATAAATGTTGGAAATGTAAGGAAAATGAAGGTACATTCTTTCACCTTTGGTGGACGTGCCCCAGGATTAAGGCTTTCTGGGAAATGATATATAATGAATTGAAAAAGGTATTTAAATATACCTTCTTGAAGAAACCAGAGGCCTTTCTCTTGGGCATGGTCGGCCAATTGGTGTTAAAGAAGGACAGAATTTTCTTTATGTATGCTACAACAGCAGCAAGAATACTCATCGCAAAGTATTGGAAGACGCAAGATCTACCCACTCTGGAAGAATGGCAGATGAAACTGATTGACTGTATGGGATTGGCAGAAATGACGAGCAGAATCCGTGACCAGGGAGAAGAGTCGGCAGAAGAAGATTGGAAAAAATTTAAGGACTATTTACAGAAATATTGTAAAATTAAGGAATGTTGAATGGTGATGGATTGAAATTGAGTGGTTTCTAGCTGTAAGGATATAAAGGAATATAGATGGGAAAAAAGGGTTTGAAAAATAAGGTAATAATATAAGCTGTAATGCTTTAAATGAAGGATTTGCTGAACAAATAATCTTAATTGGAATACGAGGAGGAGAAGTATGGGGAGGTCTGAGAAATTTGGTATGGAAAAGTACGTTTTATGAACTATATGTTTTTTTAATGTTTTTGTTTGTTCTGTTTTTGTTTGTTTGTTTAAAAAATTGGAAAATTTAATAAATATTTTTTTTTTAAAAAAAGAAAAGGTTAAGTTCAGTTGTTTGATATTATGCCCATATGGGTGTTTGCATCTTAATAAATTATATGTTTTAAATTACTACATTGAACAATATAATGTTAAAGACAATATCTATTAGCAGAGGTGTAATACAATGTGTGAAATACAGAATACAAAATGTGTGTTTTGTTTTTAAAAAGCAGTTGTGACAAGGAGAAATAACTGAGATGGGTAGAACACACAAGCTGACTCAAACAGAACAGAAAAAGGGCAAACTTGAATGGGCAGTGAACAATACCACATCATATTGAAGCTAGGTGGCATCAACATGTTCGAGTGATTGTTTGTGATATGGCATTTCAAGCAGTACACCAGTTATACATACACTTATCATTACAGGTGGAGTCTTTTGGGTGATATGTGGATTCAGAATGCGACCTCTGTGAAGGAATTCATTCTTCTTGGCTTCACCAGTCATCCAACATTGCAACGTATCCTATTGACGCTGTGCCTAGTCATATATCTCATCACTTTATTTGGCAACAGCCTCATCATCTTCTTGATCTGGATTGACTCCCGCCTTCATACAGGAATGTACTTTTTCATTGCTAACCTTTCTTTCTTAGATATATTCGGCACACAGGTGACTTTCCCCCAGATGCTATTCCATATGGCTTCCAGAACCAATAATATCTCTTTCAACAGATGCATGGCTCAACTCATCCTGATGCTGTTCTGTGGGATGACTGAGTGCTTCATCCTGGCTGTCATGGCATATGATCGTTATGTGGCCATATGTCAACCACTGCGGTACCCAACCATCATGAGGATGCAAGTGTGTATCCAGATGGCAGGAGCCTGTTGGTTAGGTGGCTTCTTCAATGCTGCAGCACTGACAATTATTACCCTAAATTTCCCCTTCTGTGGACCCAACGAAATCAACCATTTCTTTTGTGAGGAGCCTGCTGTGTTGCAGCTGGTTTGCATGGACACCTATACAGTAAGAGTCCTCATCTTTGCCCTGAGTGTCATTGTGCTCATGTTGCCGTTCACTTTTATAGTAATCTCCTACATCCACATTGCCAGGGTGGTGTTCAGCATAAACTCAGCAGAGGGACGGCAACGAGCTTTCTCCACTTGTGCTACCCACCTCACTGTTGTCACATTGTTCTACACCACCATCAGCTTCACTTACTTGCAGCCCCGGTCTGAACGAGCTGCAGACCAGGAGAAGAAAGCTTCTGTTTTCTATGCTTTTTTCTCCCCAATGCTGAACCCTGTCATTTACAGCCTGAGGAACAAGGATGTTAAAGGAGCCTTGTTCAAAGTGATGGGGAAAGTAAGCTGAGTCTCACCTTTGGAAAGGGGTTCCTGTCTTTAAAAGTCAGAAAGGAAATGGTTGTATGGAAGAGGTGGATGAATTTGGGTATATTAACGTTAGACCAGCTGATAAACAAAGAGGATGAATTTTATATATATTCCATCTTAAGAGACAAATATAGATTACCTATAAATGCTCAGTGGCAGCATCTCCAGATAAAACACTTGCTGACCACCATCTATGGAGCAGGAACTTTTACAGAGACCCCAGAGATGTTGAAGCAGTTGATTCATTCTTAAACAACAACAACAAAATGGCCATCAACCTATGTAAATCTTTGTAATTAGCAAACTATTTGATATATAGGTATTGCTGGAGGAATGGAATAAAGAAATAGAGATCTGGAAAGCACAGTTTGGCAGTATCTACCTCTTACATATCCAAGGAAGTTAGTCTGTTCCACATACTTTATACGCACAGCAGAAGACACCAGTATAGCCAAGGCAAAAACAGCTGCAATGGGCTTCTCACAGTGTTCATTTAAACCCAAACATCACTATCAGAAAACCTCTTTTTTCAGCATTCATCCTGATTTGTTTGTGGGGAGATTGGAATATGTCTGTTATCTACTGATAGTTCATTCTGATTACTTTACAAGGCAGATAGATGGTGTTGCATCGGGCAAATGTTATCTTACACTTTCCAGGGCATTTTCATCACTTTTCTTATTTGAAAATGCCCAACTCTGGGGGACAAATGGAACCTTTCACTCTCTCACGTTTGTCTTTGCACCTGACCTTGAACCCAAACCATGAAATGATCCACGAGCAATTTTGTTGTGAAGAGAGTGACATCACAAAAGTCAAAGAGCATCATTTGCTTAATGGGGTTGCTACAGGTATATCAATTGTATATTTATTTATTTATATATTTTATATGACGCAAATGTTTACTTACTTACTTACTTACTTACTTACTTACTTACTTACTTACAATAAATGTAGCCCATACTCATCTTTGCTTTTCACACTTTTGTCTGATTCACACATAGATAGAGATGTTTAGGGATGCTACCCTGCTGTCCTAAGGGGATATATGTTGTATCAGCTGTTTCAATGATATCCAGAATGATATATTTTTAAAAAAATCATTTGATCAGCACAGAACTAACCCTAACCTTCATGGCACAGGACCTCCAGAGATGCATAGATATTAACCCCATGCCACTCTAAGGTTTATGAAATTAACTCAGGTGAAAAGAATGATTGGTGGGGTGACAGCAGTTTGAGTCAGAGCATCTTGGCGCTTTCGCGTCTGAAGACTAACAAGATCTCAGGGTGCTTGCTGTCTCCCTGGAGATCCAATATAGGAGTCGTGAGCTTGGCTGTAAGAATCTTTAAGTCATATTGCTACCTATGCTTAGCCTGTGTGCTCATGGGATCAAGTGTTGAAAAGCACCCTAGAGGCCATGCAGTCCAACTCCCTTCGCCCCAAAGATTACATTATTATATACGTACAGATAAATGAAAGAGTAAGTGGAATCTGTTTAGTAATACAGTCATACCTCATGTTACGTTTGCTTAATGTTACGTTCTTTCAGGTTACGTCCTACGGCAACCCGGAAGTACTGGAAAGGGTTACTTCTGGGTTTCGCCGCTCGCGCATGCGCAGAAGTGCAAAATGACACCATGCGCATGCGCAAAATCAGCAAATCGCAACCCGCACGTGCGCAGACACACTGCTGAGGGTTGCACTCTTTTCATGTTGCAAACGGGTCTCCGTAACGGATCCCGTTCCCAACGAAAGTCACCACTGTACTAATAATTTGTAATCCAGAATTAGGAAGGTCCCTGTAGGCCATCCACCCAGACTCCTGACAGGTTGCAACATTAATATATAGTTTTTGTGTGTGTGCATTTTAAAGAAACAGGTCAAAACTACAATGCAAGAGTAAAATTAAAATACTTCTTCCTTTCTCATGTAAGTTTCTCCAACACACAAATACATCAACCAATACATATCCCCCCTCTGTCCATAGATTTTTTTGTGTGTGAAGCTAATAAAATGAATGTCAGTAATGAAACTGCTCCATCCGAATTCATCCTTCTGGCACCCTATCGCAGTTACCTCTACCCGCTGGGAAAAAAGGCCTAGTGTAAGATGGGTATTAAAAACTGCACAGGACAACATTATGAGATTTAAAAATTGGCCACAATTTTGCTCATTCCATATATAGGTAGGCTTTGGCTGAAGCATTGGGCGTATATTCATTCTCACTCCCATGTTTGGGGCAAGGGGCTGACACTTGAGCAGAGTCAAACTTGGAGTGGAAGGACCACCTCAAGGAATCCCTGCCTCCTTAGACATGAGTATTACATTGTGGAGCCTCCCAGTCCTTTGTCAATTGCCCCAGAGGCTTGTCCTTCAAGGTATTCCCATATTTTTATTAAGGTCAGCATTGTTCTTGATTTATGAAAAGACAGCTACTCTTGCTAACACAGAGAGTTCTCTCAAGGAAATGTCCTGTTTCTTTTCTCTTTGTTAATGCATTTTTGTGCACGTGTGTGTTTATAATCTTATAGAGGAACATACAATGAACACAAACATCAAGTATTCCTTACAAAGTAATCCAACATTAGGCACAATTGTGGCTATAGAATTCAAGATTATTATTTTTTGAAACATACATGACCTTTCTGTATGATTTAGTTAAGATGCAATTGACTAGCTAAAGGTCTTTGAAAAACTTCTGGCAGTCTTGCCTTGGTGGAAAAGCACTTGGGGTAGAAATCCCCAAAGGCATTATTGCCTATATATGAAAGGAAACCGTGAAATCCACAAGCAGAATGCTACCAACAGGGAGAAGGCTCATCTCACAGGTAAGGAAATGAATGTGTTATGGATGGGTGAACAAAATTTAGTGGGACACATCATTAGTTTGTATTGAAGAAATACAATCAAAATGAATAAAGGTATGGCACCAGTTGTGATATAGTCAAATATAGAATGACTCTCTACTGACCTCTAACATACTATGAATTTTCATCTGCATGTAAATGAATGAGAACTCATTCGGAGCCAACAGCTCAACTGAAGTTAGTTGCAATTAATACCTATTGATATTTATATTAAGTCATGAATAACTTGACCCAGTGGTTTCAATTGACATAGAAAGTGAAACCTTACAGATAACTACTTAGAAGACTATCTCAATGAGTTTAGTAATGCTCACTCAGAGACAACTTTCTTCAGGTATGCAGCCATAGTGTGGCTCTGACACAAAGCATTTTAAAGGATAATGAGAAGCAATTATTTAATAAAGTGTCACACATTAGTGGTAACCCATGGAATCTCACATTCTGAACTTTTGTCCACATCTGTTGTTGTTGTTATTGTTGTTTATCTTGCATGTGTGTATCATCTTCTTTTGTGTTTGGATTTCCACATATGGGAAAGCAATATTTGCACAATAGATTAGAATTAGTTTTTGTGTGCTGCAAATGAATTTGTCCATGTATTCTATATGTCCTTACAGGATTTCTTAATTATAAGATAGCCAGAGGTCTGAAGCAGGCAACAGTAGATTGAAAAGAAATATGAAAAAATCAGATTAGAAATCCCCTAAGAAGAGTTAACATATAATACTTGACAATCCAACTAACCATGCACTTCTTGAATTTCATCCTTTAAAAGCCACTGTGTATAAGAGAGAGTGCTTCTAAATGACATAGTGAATTTAATTGATGGACTCAGTGGCTACCAGATTATACCGATGGTTTTCTTTAGGGTTTTCAGAAGAGGACATGTTAAATGTAGGTGTATTTAAACATCAATATACATATGTCAGGGAGCCCAAGCCTAATTAGGATTTCCCATCTGTGAACACTCAAGTGTCTAAATATTTGGGTATGTTGTCAATGTTTGAACAATTGACACAGAAAGCACCTGGTTAGCTCAACTGGTTAGAGTCTGGTGCTGATAGCACCCTGGTTGCAGGTTTGATCCCTATATGTGACAGCTGCATATTCCTGCATTGCAGAAGAGGGGGTTGGACTAGATCAGCCTTTCTCAACCTGTGGCTTCCCAGATGTTGTTGAACTACAACTCTCATCACCCCTAGCTAGCAAGGCCAAATCTCATGGAAGATGGGAGTTGTAGTCCAACAATATCTGGGGACCCACAGGTTGAGAACCGCTGAACTAGATGATCCTCAGTGGCTCCTTCCAATTCTGTAATGTGGCTTTCCACACCACACCCCATCAAAAGAAAATGTGAATAAAGAAATGTATATTAGGGGCAAATGTGCATAGAAATGCATATATTAATGAAAACAGCATATGCAAATGTATTATATTAGGGAATGTTGCTTGCAGAAATTAGGAGGAATATACAGATAAACAACTTTGAATTTTCATATGGATTTATTTTTTTTAATGGAAGGAGATGCAAAATTGTGGTGAACTGAACTCAAGCCTGGGGGAAAAAACAGAGAAAGAGTGGATAGGGAGAAGTTTGTCTCTCTCTGTCAATTACCGGTAATAGTAGAAATGTGTGGGGACATGAAATGAAGCTGCAAGCTACAAGCTGTAGAACAGACAAATGCTAGTACCCCTTCAAAGGTACACCACAGAATCCATTGTTAAAAGAGACAATGATTGTCAGCTAATTAAATGTAGAATCATAGCATTATGGAGTTGTGAGGGACCCTTGAATGACTTTGAAAGAGTTTTAGACAAAGACTTTCAGTTGCTCCTAGCCTCAACAGCTATGTTCTCCTTCCACTGTTTAAAGCAGTATGCCTCTGAATGCCAGTCTCTTGGAATCAGATATGGAGGCAAAAAACCAATCAGAGCTTTCAGAATTCATCATCCTTGGCTTTAAAAATCTGCAAGAGGTACACTTCTTGCTGTTCAGTGGATTCTTGATCATCTATTTATTCACTGTGCTGTGGAATACCTTCATCATCACCATGGCCATAGTGGACCAGAGACTCAGAACTCCCATGTATTTCTTCCTTGGAAACCTCTCCTGTCTTGACATCTGCTACATCACTACCACCATCCCCCAAATGCTGGATCTCCTTCTGACAGAAAGTAGCACCATCTCCTACACAGGCTGTGTGCTCCAGCTGTTTTTCTTCTTCTCCTTTGTCGGCATTGAATGCCTTCTTTTGGCAGTAATGGCTTTTGACCGCTATGTAGCCATCTGCAACCCATTGCGCTATTCATTGATTATCAAAAGGAATGTTTGCTTGCAGCTGGCTACTGCCTCCTGGGTGGGTGGTTTTCTCAACTCTGCCGTACACACCTATTTTGCCTTTCAGTTACCCTTCTGTGGAGACAACCGCCTAGATGCTTTCTATTGTGACATTCCTCCATTGCTGAAATTGTCATGTGGGGACATTTCCCTCAACCAAAAGCTCTTGTTAACCATTGGGTTGTTCATAGCTTGGACACCAATGTTCTGTATCCTTCTCTCATATGTGTACATAATTTCAAGTGTTTTGAAAATACGATCAACTGAAGGGAGGCAAAAGGCTTTCTCTACCTGCTCTTCTCATCTTACAGTGGTTCTTCTGTTCTATGGTAGTTGCATCTTCACCTATTTGAGACCCGTTCCCACAGAGTCATCGGTGAATACAAAGCTGATCCCACTGATGTATAGCATATTGACTCCCTTGTTGAATCCCATTATATATACATTGCGCAACAAAGATGTGAAGAAAGCTTGGCTAAACATAATGGGGAAGATGTGACTATTGTACACAACATTACGTTACAAGCTGTTCCTTAACAGAGTCAGAAATGAGATTTAATTCATATGATTCTAATATACTCATTTATATTATTTTTCAGCCACAAGCTTCAATATACTTTACAATTTTTTATCATAGCACATTTCTTAAGACAAATATCAAATCAATAGTTGTCAGATTTACCTGTGTTCTCCTCCATTCCAATGATTTTGATGTTTCTCTGCATGTATGTATGTATGTATTAGACAGACACTTGTGTGGGCCCATTCTCCTGAAACGATGTGGAAGACAGTGATATTATTGTGATGTCTTCATTATATATTTATTTATACTATGTTTATATTTCCCCATCCTGCAGTATTTATGCATTCCTCTGTAGCATATTGAAATAATCTGGTTCCACTATGAGTCAGTTGTAACCCACTTCAATCTGCCCCTGACACAAAATGGGATTGGCCCCGCCTCTGCTATTTCTCCCCTGACCCTTCCAGTCAGCCCTCTTTCCTCCAAGACAAAAGACCCTATTTTGGTGCAGAGAAAAATGCATGAGGCTCTGGAGGGCTCAGTTATTTATCTAAGTGAAGTTCAAAGGGAACTTAAACAAGAACAAGTTAGGGTCAAGCACATGCCCTCTGAAATAGAATGTAAACTTGGAACATGTGCAGAGGAGCGCAACCAAGATGACCAAGGGTCTGGAAATCAAGACTTATGAGGAATCAGAGGTGTTGTGGGGGGTGCCAGTGAGGCCATGGCCCTGGGTTAAGATTTTTGAGGGGACATAAAGCAGTTGCCCCTGGCAGGTGCCCCTAGCATGGCCCAGCCCAGCGCTCCTCTCCCGGCATTAGAGGAACCAATGCTCATGGAGAGGAGCACCGGGCAGGACTGTTCTCCTGTCTTTCAGTAACAGGAAGGACTTGAAGAGGCAAGCATGCTGACAACTTCTGTGTAGGAGAAGTCACAGGGTGCTTGCATTTGCGCTGTTAGATATGTTTACTTAAGTTTGCTTCTGGGCATGGCCACACATTGCTCCAACAGTACAGCACAGAGTGCGAGCCTGGAGAGGGGTGCCAGCTGCATACCCACCAGAAATGTGTGTGTGTGTGTTTAGTGCACCTCAGGAGCTACTATGTTTTGTCAATAAACTACTAGCTGTTGGTTATTCTTAGGCTATGTGTGCTTGAGGCACCAGACATGAAATTTCCTATCCCTTGTCTATAGTATTGTTTTAACTTGCTGCTGTTTTAAGGATGAAGATGATGTTATGTAAAAAAAAATTAAAAATGTCCAGTAGCACCTTAGAGACCAGCTAAGTTTGTTCTTGGTATAAGCTTTCATGTGCATGCACGCTTCTTCAGATACACTGATTCAGAAGTCACCAGACCCTTATATTTAGTCAATCACCCATCTCCTTCTACCCTCCTGAGAAAAGCCCCACCCCACCCCAACCCACCCTCCCACTATATATAAGGATCTGGTGACTTCTGTTTCAATGTATCTGAAGAAGTGTTAGTTGGTTGATTTATATTAAGAGTGTTATATAAATGTACAGTACTAAATACATAAATAAATACAATCCTGGCTATCAAGTATTTTGCATTCATTAGTCATTTCAATGTACTCAAATGATAAACATACTACTACCTATGGCAATTCTTTCAGATAGAACACTACAAAAAAAAGAAAAGAAAACCTTAGCCAATACTAAGCAAGTGGTACACTCCTTCTGAAGGAGCAGGTACATAGCTTGGGCATGGAATGTCTTCCATGAGCTTGGGCTGGTGGCCCAGCTATGTCCCTATCTGAACAGGGATAGCCTGACTTCTGTTGTCTATGCTCTGGTATCCTCTAGGTTGGATTACTCCACCAAGTTATACGTATAGCCATCTTTGAAGACAATTCGGAAGTTTCAGCTGGTGCAGAATTCGGAGGCCAGGGTGCTCACCAGGGCAAGACAGTTGGGGCCTATTTCACCAATCCTAGCTCCACTGCACTGGCTGCCTGCCAAGGCTCTATCAAAGCTTCAGGGAATTATGATCCCTCCCCCGATGGCAGTCAAAAGGCAGATAACCGAAAGAGTTCTTACCATATAATTTATTTATTATTCAGAGAGAGAGAAAAAGAATGCTGTCTTTACAACAGTGGTGTTGCTCCAACTGAGCTTCTCCTCCCTCTCTTCCTAGCAACAGCATTTCCCCTTAACGTGGCCATCAGGGGCTAATTGTCTCTGAGCCCTTCATTCTTCTACTTTCAATGCACATTGAGTTCTGGGAGAAGGGGGGTGAGAAATGCTCTCCAGTGATAATGTGTCAGCTGGCTGCTCTGGTTGTGTCACCCCCTTCTCTTCTCCCAACACCTCCCAACTCTTCTGTTCACCTGTCTCTGAGCTGTGACCTTCCTTAAGCCACTGCTGTAATTCAATACTGCCTTCCTCTTCTCTGGAAGGTTCAGGGGAGAGCACGTCTCCATCATTCCTCCTCAGTGTCGTCCCCCTCAGTCGAGTCCCTGACGCTGCCAATTAGCTTCTGGGCCCAATTTAATGTGCTGCTTTTGACTTACAAAATATTTAACGGTTCAGGACCACAATACTTCGAGGACCGCCTCTCCCCATGTAAACCATCCCAGACTCTGTGTTGATCATCTGAGGCCCTTCTTCACGTGCCTCCTCCACGTGAAGCCTGGAGGGTGGCAACACAAGAACAGGCCTTTTCTGTAGTTACTCCCTGTTTGTGAAATGCTCGCCCCAGGGATCTTCACCTAGCACCTCCATTATACATTATACATTTTTAGGTGCCAGCCAAAAATGTTCCTCTTCAACCAGGTCTTTGGCTGATAAATATTCTCCAGGGATAATGTTGGGGGGATAATGCTGATGAATGTGATGACTGTCACAAAACCCTGAGAGAAAGGTGAGACGATCATAAATAGCCAGGTGTCCACCACCACCAAAGGCCTCTCTTCTCTCTGTTTTGGTCACTGTGGCAGCAGGAATGTCACAAATACATTGTCAATTCAATAAGACGGCAAACCTAGTCCCACTTACCTGGGAATAAACCCTGTTGATTTCAACCAGACATTCTTCTGACCAGACAAAATTAGGATTGTGTTCTTATTCTAATATGAGGCTGTTTCTGGATAATTTGATAAAAACCCAGTTTTACTTCCAATTATTCATTTTATATGGTTGTTTTATTTTCCTTTTTGTCATCTATCCCCAGTCACAGCCAAAGCCGGCTGTGATCATGCATGTTAATCATCAGGTACGTTTATTAAAAGATTATTATGTTCTATTTCAAGGCATGCCAATTAATTTTCACAATTGATCAGAATATTTGCTGCTTTTTCTTTGGAAATAGGGTGGATTTCTCCTGGGTAGGAAATCTTCAAAAGCCTCCTTCATATTTGTGCCTATATAAGCAACAGTTGCTTCACTGAAATCAATAAAACCTTCTAGGTTGAAATCCTCCTAGGTTGAAAAACCACACAGGCAACAAAAGCAGACTTTTCTGTACAACCCGATGAAATGGTTTCATTGGACCATATGTAGCTTATTCATAGTGATAATATATCGGTCATTATTTTTTTTAATAGAACATTAGATGGCACTATCAAGAATGGCAGCATCTTCAAGTAGGTGATACTGATAGAGAAGAGGTGAATCAGCAGCCATAGTGATATTATTATTTTGGATATAGTCTTCAGGAAGCGACTTGGGAACTGGAAGAGAACTTCAGCTGTGGAGAGCTTCAACCACCCTCACTACTGTGATATTGGCCTTCATCAAATTCTATTTCATTCCTTTAAATTCCTCAGATGATTCTTCCAATTTGTTTCAAAACATTGTGTTGTGTGAACTATGGTGACAACACAAATTCAAGATCTTATCAAGAGTTTCTTCAGCTTGACTTCTAACAGCATGCCCAAGAAAGTTGAAAGGCAGGTGACATCTGCCGCAAATCTTTACTAACAACCTCCTGTAATGTTTCTTGTGGTTCTTGCACTGAGATATGAGGAACAATCCAGACAAAGTTCAGTTATTTTGCTGAAACATAATTTGCTCCCCTTCACTGTCTCGCAGAGAAGAAACTTCATAACCCATTTCAAAAATTAGTGTCAGCACTAGAGCTTTGGAACCAGATAACATAGATGTGCTAGCAATGGTCTGTGTATGCAGTTTTCTAACATGAATGATCTAATGGAGACTGTTTCATGGCTATTACAACTGGAGATCATACTGAAAATTATATTGGATCAGGGTTCCCAAGGTAAGATAGATTTGTATAGTTTAAGTTATGCTTTAAGAAAAAGTCCTTTCAAACTTCTGCTCATTATGTGCAAAGGATCAAGCGTGGGAATTGCATGATACAGGACCAGGTTCAAATTGCTTCCTTCCCACGTTGGTTAATGGGGGAGTAAGGGGAGAGAAATGGGTTGTCACGATTTATCAGCTAATTCTGGCTCACAGCATTGCTGTGCTGCTAAAATTAACCACTTTTTTGTTATAACAACTTTATGTGTTGGCGTATGTGGGAAATAAAATCTATATAAATTCATTTTTACTAAATACTTTAGGATGATTCCTAAGAGGGAGACTACTATACCACAGGTACATGAATTTACTTCAAAAATGTCTATCATTTCAATTCAAACACTGTGTAGAAATAGTGAGTTCCATATTTGCAACAGCCAGTTATTACTCAATAGTCTTACTCCTCTAACCATAAAAATGTCCATCACACACGACATATTGACAGCCTTCTTGCTAGTATTTGGTGATAAGGACCCATATGGATTTGAAAATATCAGTTGGATTCACAGCACACTACATAGATCACCTTCCATATTAGTACTTTAGGGATAAGAGCTGATTATGGTATGCTAGGATTTCTTCTGGTAGTGATAAATCCACAGTGCTTTTGCAGGAAATGTCACAGAGTTATCCTGCAGACAGAAGGATTATCTCTTCTCAAAGAAAGGTCCATTAGAATCATACCTCTGTCATCTTCTGCACTTTATATTGAATATAATGCCAGTGTCACACTATTTATTAACATGATCACAATTCATTTCCCTCTTCTCTACAGAAAATCAATTGTTTATTTGCCAAGGTATGGAGGCACAAAATGAAGCTGGCCTGTCTGAGTTCATCATCCTAGGTTTTAAACTTCTGCAGGAGGAACGCATTTTTCCCTTCAGTGCATTATTAATCATCTATCTTTTCACTGTTCTGTGGAATACCTTCATTGTAGTAATGACATTGGTGGATCAGAGGCTCAGAACTCCCATGTATTTCTTCCTTGGGAATCTCTCCTTTCTTGACATTTGCTACACTACCACCACGATACCCCAGATGTTGGCTCACCTTCTCTCTGAGAGAAGCAACATTTCCTACATGGGTTGTGTGCTCCAGGTGTATTTTTTCTTCTCCTTTGTAGGCACTGAGTGCCTCCTTCTAGCAGTGATGGCATTTGACCGCTATGTTGCCATATGCAACCCTTTGCACTACACACTGATTATAGGCAAAACAATTTGTCTCCAACTGGCCATGGCCTGCTGGACTGGGGGTTTCCTCAACTCAGCTGTGCATACAACTTTTGCTTTACAACCACCATTTTGTGGGAAGAACTGCCTTGATGCTTTCTACTGTGATATCCCCCCACTACTGAAGCTATCATGTGGTGATACTTCCCTTAACCAAATCCTCTTGCTATCTATTGGCCTTTTCATAGCTTGGACTCCATTACTTTGTATCCTTTTGTCATATACCTACATCATTTCAACTGTCTTAAAAATAAGGTCTTCTGAAGGGAGACAAAAAGCTTTCTCCACCTGTTCCTCTCACCTCACTGTAGTCCTTTTGTACTATGGCAGCTCCATCTTCACTTACCTGTCTTCAAACAGCAGTCACTCCTCAAATCAGGCCAGGCTTATCCCAGTGATATACAGTGTCTTAACACCACTCTTAAATCCTATCATATACACTTTACGCAACAAGGATGTAAAGAATGCCTGGAGAAGTATGATTAGACATACATAAATATGAGGAGAATAGATAGACAGATGATAGATAGATGATAGATAGCTAGATAGCTAGATAGCTAGATAGATAGCTAGATGATAACTAGATAGATAGATAGATAGATAGATAGATAGATAGATAGATAGATATAGATAGATGATAGATAGATGGATAGATGATAGATAGATAGATGATAGAAGATAGATAGATGATAGATATAGATGATAGATAGATGATAGATAGATAGATAGATAGATAGATGATAGATAGATAGATAGATGATAGATATAGATAGATAGATGATAGATAGATAGATAGATAGATAGATAGATGATAGATAGATAGATAGATAGATAGATAGATAGATAGATAGATGATAGAGATAGATAGATAGATAGATAGATGATAGATAGATAGATGATAGATAGAGATAGATGATAGATGATAGATAGATAGATAGATAGATAGATAGATAGATGATAGATAGAGATAGATGATAGATAGATAGATAGATAGATAGATAGATACATAGATAGATACATAGATAGATAGATAGATGATAGATAGATGATTGATTGATATAGATATTGATAGGTGATAGATCTAACACACATTCACAGATTATAGATCTACACTCATTTTTTTAATGTATGCTTGCATTTAGAATATCATAGTCACACATTGAGTCTGTTGTGTATTAAAGTAATGACAACTTCTGAAAAGTACCAGCTGGTTTCTGACTTGTTTTCTTATGTCTTATGCACCATTCCTTGTTGACAAAACTGACTGAAATGTTTTGAAATACCAGTCATATTAAATAGTGAATTCTATATTACTGTGCAAAAACCTGACATGAAATGCTTGCTTTGAATATAAACTCCAAATATTTCTTGCACTGTCCTCCTATTCAATGTGTGTGTGTGTGTGTGTGGTATGTATTCAAAACAGATTATGCACCATTATGGATAAAGCTCTGTATGTTTAAAGACACATAAGATTGAACTGCTAAAAATAAATCTGTTGTGAGGCATAGCAGAGTTTACTCAAAACAAATTGTGGTAGGTGTTGGCAAAGTGGCAGCCTTCAAACATTGTGGAAGATAATCCCCATTATCTCAGACAAGTGAAATTGTTGTTTGGGGCTGATGGCACCTAAAATGCAAAATAATTGAAGAGAAACAGGTTGGCTACCTCTCCGGTAATAAAAAAGAGATATACCACTTTTTATTTAATCCAACCAGTGCCTGCTTGGAGACTCTTAATCACAGGCCAGCACTGCTACAGTGCAATCCTATAAATGTCTGCTGATCACTGCTATATCAGACTAAGAAATCAAGCATCCTGTTTCCCACATTGGGCCACAAGATGCATGGAAAGCTCAAACACAGCCAATAGCCCTTCCCTACAGCAACTGATATTCAGAGTTACACCGTCTCTGAAACTGGAGGTTCCACAGAGTCAACATGACTAGGCACCACTGATGACTGGAAGCTGCTGCTGGACTTACTTTCAATGAATGTGTCTTGTTATGACCATCTAAGGACAAACTAGACATGGGATTAAATGTATGTTTGCATTTAGCATGCAAGTTTTTGCATGTGCAAATACCTTCAGCTATGGGAAGGAACTGGAAATTATCAGGACTGAAATAGATGGCAAGGTAGAATTGAACCCTTTCCTCCCTGCTGCACTCCTTTTCTAAAGCTGGCATTTAGTTTAGAGGGGAAACTCTGATTGATGAATACCCTGTATACAAGGTTATCATGGTGCATGCACTACATTTAAAACAAAATAAAACATAAATGTTACATCCCCTCAGTGGGTTAGATTTCCTATGTAAACTGTCAGTGCTGTCTGCTACAGTTCCTGAGTCACAGCAACAGATTCAATAGTTACACTAAGTATTTGGAAAGCAAAGGGGTCTAGACTCCACTCCTTGTTCTATGAGCCACTCTCCTGTTGAATCTATAGGCCATAGAATGTCTTATAGGATTTTGATTATTGTTGTTAATGAAAGTGATAGGAAAATGCCCTGGAGAGTGTAGGAGAACAATTGTTTGATGTGAAGCTATGCAAACAAATCAGAATGGATGTTCAACAGATAGCAGAAGTCACCTCCAATAGATAGCATCTCCAAGAAGCTTTGTGAAAATCACAATACTATTTAATAAACTGGTTGCATGGAAGAACCTTAGAAGAAGAGCTAACTCTTGACCTAGAAATCATTATGAAGGGGGCCGCTAGGCGCGCCTTGGAAGATGGCTGACAATACCATCTATCCAGCTCGCACGAGGCAATTAGAGGCTGATTATGGGGAGCAAATCAGTCTCCCTCGTCTTCCCAGGGGGGGAAGATGCTGTCCTCACCCGCGGTTGCCATAAATCACCCCCGAGTTCGGATGAAGGAGGGGGTGAGAGGCACTGGGCACATAGCCCTTGGGCGGGCTTTGGAACTCCCGGAAGCTACTTCCAGGAGTGAAACTGGTTGCGTTGTCAGCATCGCTCTTGAGCCAGTGCCACCAACTGGACTCATACACTTCAGCCCCGACTGGGCTAGGCGAGCTGGGTAGCACTTCCAGAGACCACCTTCTGCACAGGAACAGGTCAAAGTGCTGTGGACTCACAGCTTAGCATTGTGAGCACCAGATTCACTTCCACAAGAAGACAGTCATCGCACAGCAGAGTATAGCAGAGTATAGCAGAGCATAAACGACTCGGAGAGCAGCTCTGTAGAATATCTTCTTTATTCTATCTACAGCTATTATACAACTACATACAGAGCTAAATGAGGTCTAAGCATAAAGAATGCTGAACCGCACTGAGTGCCTGCAGCTGCTCTTAGCAGCAACCTTATCTATACACACGATCTCTCTCTAACACTCAGTCTCTCTCTCTCCGACACACTGACTGACTGACTCTTTGATGTGGTGCTGGAGCAGAATAAGTAGAGAGCAGAACACCACCCCTCCTCTCTGGAAAATCACCAGACTCATCAGGAGATTCTTGGATATGGGAGGGGTGAAATCTCCTCATGCGTTGCTTAAAAAGAAGAAAAAAATTGGAGAAGTAAACGCACATGCTTCACGAGAGGTCAGGAGTGTTTTATCTGCTAATAATTTTACCACTGAGATGATGAAGATTGGGATGGAAGGAACAGAGATAACATCAAAGAATTGCAGACATGTTGGTATGTGCAACGGAACGGAAAGGAGGGGGACTTTCTACTTTTTTAACATGATATACCTAACAACCCTCCCCCTTAGAAGAACCATCACAACGACCAATTGCAAGTGGGACTAAAAATAAACTGTGTGGGAAAAAATAATATGAATTAAAGGTTTTATTCTGTGAAAGATTTGGAAAGAAGAGAGGCTCTCTGTGTGACGCAGTTAGAAATGTGATCCGACATGGACAGGCAGACCTTTGTTGCATGATATATGGTCTTAGGGAGGGTGAGCCCCGATCTGTTATAAGGATGGGATCGTAAATTGGAAAGGGCAATAAATAACCCTCCTGGAGAGACTAATTTATGATGCAGCAGGTCTGGGAAAAGTTAATGAGCGGACATTTAGACTGTATTTCATCGGAATGGAACAAGATGGTGTTGGCCACTCGAACGGAATTCCTGCACTATTGGATTTATGTGAGTGATTTACGAGAGAGCATTACAAAGTCCACACAGAAATATAAACAAGACTGTTTCTTTCAATCCACTTGCGGAGACAACTTGGAGGTGACCGAAAAGGAAAATGAGTAACGACAAGGAGTTGAGAAGATGGGACTGAGAATATCATTGTTAACACCAAAAGCAGCAGAAATATAGATGATTGGACTCCTACCGATCTTGAAGCATGGGTACCCCCCACAAAAATTTATAATTTGGAAAATATTTGGATTATATTATTTGTATTGTAATAATTTGGATTAACTGGTATGATATGTTTGATTTGGTAAATGGACACTTAATAATTTATTATTATTATTATTTTTTAAAGAAATCATTGTCAAGATAGCCAGATCACAAAGTCCTGCACAGCATGGGGCTTCTTCACCCAGCCTAGTGCTGCTCTCTTTCCCACTTTCTGGTTCTTGGAGCCAGATTCTACTTTGCATACCCTGAAAACAAACTCTTGAAATAAACTCAACTTAATTGAATCTCTGTGGTCATTGTCCTTAGGGAATGGAAAAGTTAGCAAGGTTGGAACTGAAGGGAGTTGTGTTTCAAATGCTTCAGGGAAATGAAGAGTTTGTGCTAAGTCAGATATGGATTTATGGACACACACACTCACTAAACTTTTTAAAAGCCAGAGATTCCTGGGGAATATACCGTTGTTGCTTCCAATTCTGCTCTACATTTTAAACCATCTATCTCATCTGTAACAGATTGCAGCTGGAATGTGTTTCATGTAAAAAGCAGGTAAATTATTAGTAACAGGTTTAGGATGTTAGAACTATTGTTGGCAAGGGAAAAGGCAGGAATAAAAGAGATATTCATGTGCTTTTCCATACAGCATTCAGAAAGAATTGCACAGGCAGTATAACTTGGCTTAGTTACAGTGGTGAAAGTTCCTATATTATTGGTTTTGGAACTCACTAGTGGTCTGTAAGAGCTATGAGGTTTGTGTTGCAGCAACCAGCTCAGATATCGTCTTGATTAACTTGTCTGACCCAAGGTGAGCTAAGCTCGACATGACAGCTTACTCCATGGTTTTAACCTCTTTATGCATGAATTGGACTTTTCAAAAAACATAATTTTATTAATCCAGATTTTCAAGATAGCCTACAATAGAGAACCATAAAACAAATAAAAGCAGATTAAAACTAGAGTTAAGAATTTCAGTTATATGAGGCTCATTATAATGCATAAACATCAGCTTCCCTGCTATACCTATGAAATGTGTGAAGCAGTAGGTTGGTTATCACTTTGTGAGTAATGGAAAAAGGTTAGCAAGAACCACATTTTCAGTGCATATCTTATGCATGACAGAATATAAAATACTTAGAAAAGGATGCTGTGATTACAAAGGTCTAGGATAGATTTCTAAAAAGCAAGTTATGCCAATTTTCCTTTAAACATCTGGACATTAAGAAAGTAAGATTGCCAACAGATGTGAAGAAATTATCCACAAAATGGGGAGGGGGGAGAGAAAGATGTGAAAACTCACGAATCAATGTCAGTAAAAAGAATACTTATTCATTTTAAAGCTATGACTCTTACTGTTAAGAAGAATAGAATTTTAAAGGCAAATCTGTTGATTACGTAGTTAGAAAAGGTTAAGTTCAGTTGTTTGATATTATACAAATATGGGTGTTTGCATATTAATAAACTGTATGTTCTAAATTACTACATCAAACAATATATGTTAAAGACAATAGATATTACCAGAAGTGTAATACAATGTGTGAAAAACAGAATATTTGGGGACACCTCATCTTTTCTCTCTCTGAATAATTGCAGCTGAGGTATGAAAAAGGTGGATGTTTGAATAAAGCAAGGGTGTAGGAATAATGAAAGGGTGGGAAGTAGCTGTTTTAAACAATGGCAAAAGTTTGAATGAAGTTGATGTGGGGGGATCAAGAGAGGAAAGTGGCAGAGTTTTAAACGACATAAGAAGTTTGATTGATGGTGAGATGAACAAACACTGGGTGTGTGTTTTGTTTTAAAAAGCAGTTTTGACAAGGAGAAATAACAGAGATGATTAGAACACACAAGCTGATTCCAAATAGAGCAGAAAAAGAGCAAAATTGTATGGGCAGTGAACAATACCACATCATATTGAAGCTTAGTGGCATCAACATGTTCAAGTGATTCCTTTGTGATATGGCATTTCAATCAGGACACCAGTTATAGATACACTTATCATTGCAGGTGGAGTCTTTTGGGTGATATGTGGATTCAGAATGAGACCTCCGTGAAGGAATTCATTCTTCTTGGCTTCACCAGTCACCCAACATTGCAACGTATCCTATTGACACTGTGCCTAGTCATATATCTCATCACTTTATTTGGCAACAGCCTCATCATCTTCTTGATCTGGGTTGACTCCCGCCTCCATACAGGCATGTACTTTTTCATTGCTAACCTTTCTTTCTTAGACATATTCGGCACACAGGTCACTTACCCCCAGATGCTATTCCATATGGCTTCCAGAACCAATAATATCTCTTTCAACAGATGCATGGCTCAGCTCCTCCTGACTCTGTTCTGTGGAATGGCTGAGTGCTTCATCTTGGCTGTCATGGCATATGATCGTTATGTGGCCATATGTCAACCACTGAGGTATCCAACCATCATGAGGATGCAAGTGTGTATCCTGATGGCAGTAGCCTGTTGGCTAGTAGGCTTCTTCAATGCTGCAGCACTGACAGTTATCACCCTAAGTTTCCCCTTCTGTGGACCCAACGAAATCAACCATTTCTTTTGTGAGGAGCCTGCTGTGTTGCAGCTGGTTTGCATGGACACCTACATAGTAAAAGTCCTCATATTTACCCTGAGTGTCCTTGTGCTCATGTTGCCTTTCACTTTTATAGTGATCTCCTACATCTACATTGCCAGGGTGGTGTTCAGCATAAAGTCAGCAAGGGGACGGCAACGAGCTTTCTCCACTTGTGCTACCCACCTCACTGTTGTTACAATGTTCTACACCACCATCGGCTTCACTTACTTGCAGCCCCGGTCTGAACAAGCTGCAGACCAGGAGAAGACAGCTTCTGTTTTCTATGCTTTTTTCTCCCCAATGGTGAACCCTGTCATTTACAGCCTGAGGAACAAGGATGTTAAAGGAGCCTTGTTCAAAGTGATGGGGAAAGTAAGCTGAGTCTCACCTTTGGAAAGGGGTTCCTGTCTTTAAAAGTCAGAAAGGAAATGGTTGTATGGAAGAGGTGTGTAATGGGAATTGGGGTTGCTTATGCGTAAAACTCCAAACTGCTCCAAGCGGGTTGTATAGCTAAACCTTTCCCTAGTTTGACAGCCCCTTACAACGCGACTGTCTCAATCACTGGCAGAATCCGTCAGTGGGCGTTTCCTGAACTTCTTCCAACATAAAAATTCCTTGACAGCCAGTCTCTGCCTAGCTTCTCTGCGTGGAAGCCTTCTGCGCAGAGTAGGCGTGCCAAGCGGAGGTCCTGCGCTCTCCCCACTGATCTCACTGGAAGAGTCTTGGAGCCTTCCCTCCGAAGTACTCTCAGCCTCCCCTTTCTTCCTGGTGTCACCTTGGTTTCCTTCCCCAGCGGAAGCTCTCTCTCTCTCCTTGCTAGTTCCCTCCCCTGCATCATTGGAGCGACTTCCCTCTCCGCTAATCTCTGATGTCAGTTCCCTGACATCCACCTCCCTCCCAGGCCCCTCCCCCTCCCCCGTCCGTCCCGGGGACGGTGAAGTGGGAAAACCCTGGAAAGAGCTATCCTCCTCCTCAGATGATTCCAACACCGCTCTCCACCTGCTGTTCTCTCTTTCCTCTGCCCAATCTCCCCAGTCAGATTCCTCTTCCTCGGATCTCTCCCCTTCCTCCTCTTCGGAGGCGGGAAATCCCACAAACTCTTCTTCATCCTCCGTGTTGCCAAATTGCTCCTCCCAGAACCTCCCTGGGCTTCCTTGGGAACCTGCGATGAAACTCCTCCTGCAGATACTCATCCCTGATCTCTTCTGCAGGAACCCAAGTGTTCTCCGATTCGGGCTCCCCCTCCCACGCCACCAAATATTCCACCCTCCTCCCTCTCCACCTTGAATCGAGAATTTCAGCTGCATGACCACTGAGTTCCCTTTCCTCCACCCGGGGATGCCTGGGTGTTTCTCTTTCTTGTCCCAGAAATTCCCTCCCTTCCCTGTACGGTGAGAGTAAGGACCGGTGGAACACTGGGTGCCGTTTCATGTTGGTGGGCAATTTGAGTCTAAAGGTCACAGGATTAACCTGTTGTGTTACCTCGAAAGGTCCCAATCGCCTTGGCCGTAGTTTCTTACACCCCCCTTTGAACGGTAACCCTTGGGTAGACAACCACACCTGGTCCCCCACTCTTATAGTTTCCCCTTCTCTGCGGTGCTTGTCTGCCTGCCTCTTGTACGCTTCCTTCGCCCTCTCCAGGTTAACCTTAAGTTGTTGGTGTAAAGCCTCCATTTCTTCCACAAATTGTTCGGCTGCCGGTACACTCCACCTTCCCCCCTCCTCCCCTGGGAAGGCCCTGGGATGACACCCGTAATTGGCCATGAATGGACTCATCCCCGTGGACACATGTTCCACGTTATTGTATGCAAATTCAGCCAGCGCTAGTTTGTCCACCCAATCGTTCTCCCTTTCGTTGACGTAGCAGCGTAGATACTGTTGAAGTATGCTATTAGCTCTTTCTGCTTGTCCGTTGGTCTCTGGGTGTCTGGCCATCGAGAAGCAAACCTCAACTTCCAGCAGTCTCATGAGCTTCCTCCAGAATCTGGAAGTAAATTGCCGGCCTCTGTCGGATAAAACCCTCAAGGGGGCGCCATGCAACCTGAAGACGTGATCTACAAACAGCCTAGCTGTTTCCTCTGCAGTCACTGCATGCGAGCAAGCAATAAAATGGCACATTTTAGTCATCAAGTCAACTACCACCATGACTGCTGTTTTCCCCCTGGACTTGGGTAAATCAGTCATAAAATCAATTGATACCCCTTCCCATGGTCTTTCTGGTGTGGGTAAGGGTTCCAGTAACCCCGTGGGTGCTGCCCTCTCCCCTTTAGCTCGCTGGCAGCACTCGCACCCCCGTACGTATTCCCGCACATCCTCCCTTACCCTTGGCCACCAGAACTGCCTGGTGACAAGCAACATGGTCTTGTGTTGACCGAAATGTCCCGCCGTGGGGTTGTCATGCAGTTGTTTGAGTATTCTTCTCCTCAAGTCCCCTTCCGGTATGTACAACGCACCCTTATAGTACAAAACCCCCTCCTTAACCTCAAAACCCCCCTGATTTTCGGCATCTCGAATCTCCCTGATTTTGGTTTGGGTGTACTGGTCATCCCTTGTTAAACCGGCTAGTTCTTGTCTCCCTACCAACACTCCCCCACACACCCATCGGTCCTCGGGTATGACATGACGTACTTCTGATACTTCCTCTCCTTCCAAGTACTCCGGTTTGCGAGAGAGAGCGTCTGCTCTGACGTTTTCCTTCCCCGGCACGTACCTAATCTAAAAAAAAAACTTGGAAAACTCCTGTGCCCATCGCACCTGTCTTTGGTTCAGGACTCGCGCAGTCCTCCAATATTCCAGGTTCTTATGGTCCGTGCACACCTGGATTTTGTGCTGTGTACCTATTAGAAAATGTCTCCAGCGGCGAAAAGCCTCATGAATGGCCAGCAGTTCCCTGTCATACACCGTGTAGTTTTGTTCTGACTTGTTCAGCTTCCTTGAGAAAAAGGCGCACGGCTTCCACTCTCCCTGATTTCCCGGCTGGAGCAATACGGCTCCCACCGCTCTGTCTGACGCGTCTGTCTCCAGCCTCATCGGCTTCTGCAGATCCACGTGTAAGAGTTGCTCTTCCGAAGCGAACGCCCTCTTTAGCTTTTCAAAGGACTGCTGAGCCTCTTCCGTCCATTCAAACTTCTTCTTGCTGCTGAGGCAATCGGTTATGGGTGCCGTTAAGTGGGCGAAGTTCTTGATGAACTTCCTATAGAAGTTCCCAAACCCCAGGAACCTCTGCACGTCCTTCCGGTTCTTGGGAGTTCTCTATTCTTGCACCGCTTGCACCTTGCCTGGGTCCATGGCTAAGCCTTTGTCCGACAACCTGTAACCCAGGAACTCCACCTCTCGGGCGTGGAATTGGCATTTCTCCAGTTTGACCCACAGCTGGTGCTCCTGCAGCCTTTTCAGCACTTCCCTGACGTCCTTTACATGCTGCTCTTCGTTCTCCGAGTAGATTAGCACGTCGTCCAAGAAAGCCACGCAATTTTTGTACAGCAGGGACCCCAGCACGTGGTGCATGAAGGCTTGAAATGTGCTTGAGCCTGATTGTAATCCGAAGGGCATAACTAAGTACTCAAAGGCCCCCAGAGGGGTGAACATGGTGGTTTTCCATTCATCCCCCTCCCTCATCCTTATCAAATTGTACGCCCCCCGAAGGTCCAACTTGGTAAAGACCTTCCCTTTCCTTACCCTGGCCAAAATGTCGTCAATTCTGGGCATTGGAAATGTCACTGGTTCCGACACCAGGTTCAAAGTCCGGTAATCTACGACCAATCTGGGCTCTTTAGAGTCTTTCTTGTCCACAAAGAACACTGGACTGCCCCCCACCGCCCTTGATTCTCGTATGAAACCCCTCTTCAGGTTCTTGTCAATAAACTTCCGCAACTCCTGCATCTCCCTGTCCGACATGGCGTACAGCTTACCCACGGGCAGCTGAGCCCCTGGGAGTAGGTTGATCTGACAGTCAAAGGGCCTGTGAGGGGGTAGTCTATCAGCCTCCTTCTTACTGAAGACTTCTTCCAGGTCTGCGTACTGAGATGGTATTCTCCCCTTTTCTCCTACCGCCATCCCTGCCACCCTTGCTACTGCCATCCTCTGGGTCTCCCCTCCATGGCAGTGCTCTACGCAGTGAGCAGACCCAAAGGTGACTGTCCGCTGGTGCCATCCCACCACTGGATCGTGCAGTGCCAGCCAACTCATTCCCAGTATGATTGGTGGTCCTGCTAGTGTGGCTACGTGAAAGGCAATTGTCTCAGTGTGTCTGGCGACCCTCATTTTCATGGGGGGGGGTCTGGTGGGTCACTCCCCCCCCAGGAGTTCTCTCCCATCAATGGTTGTTACTTGCAAGGGGTGTTCTAGAGGCACTACTTGGAGCTGGTGCTCTAGTGCAAAATCCCTGCTAAAAAAGTTACAAGAGCTGCCTGAATCCAGCAACGCCTTCACCTTAATTGGGTGTCCGTTAGGGAGTTCTAGTATCACCTCTATGGCTATGGCCGCTCGGGGAGGGTCTGGTTTGGGCACCTTTACTGGTTGCTTGCCTGGCTGCTGTGCCCGCTCTCCGGCAGCCAAGCATTCCCGTTTCCCTGCTCTTTATTTCTTTCCTCCCCCCCCAACTGCCCCCACCATTCCTTGCCACGCCTTTTTCTGAGGGCAGACTCTGGCAAAATGTCCCGGCTGCTGGCAGAGAAAGCACTTCTTAGTTGTTTTCCCCTCCTTCTTGCGAACCTCGCTGGAGTTTGAAACCCCGCACGCGCGCGCTCCTCCAATCTCCATTGGTTCCGCGGGCGGCGCGGGTTGCTCAGGCACGTCCGGAATGCGGTTGTCATACCAACGCTCTGCTCTCCCTTCCCGCCTTTCTAGAGCGCGCACCTCTTGGCGTACTCCCACAGCCAGCGCCATTTTGGTCAGCTGGTCCATCGATTCCGGACGGGGCGTGCGGGAGAGTTCATCTTTTACCCAAGGGGATAAGCCTTCCTCAAATAACATTTGCACTGGCGCAGAACCCAGTTCCCACCTAAGTCTATGGATCAGCATCGCAAATCGCGACCAGTACTCTCTCACTGATTGGTTCCCTTCATTGCACCCCATCAGTTCTTTGCGGGTCATGCTCTGCTCCACATCACTCGAGAACATATGGTCCATGGCGCTAAAATTTTTTCTCAAATCCTTCAAGGCAGCATTCTCCGACGCCATCAAGGGTCGGATCCAATCTCTGGTGCGCCCTTCCAGATGCCCTACCACGAAGGCTACCCTCCCTGCATCGTCTACAAAGTCCTCGTACTGCAGGTCCAGCGCATACTGCACTTCTGTCTTAAATGCATTATAGTCTCTGGGATTGCCCCCAAACTTCTGCACTAGTCCCGGTACCTTCCTTGCGATGGGGGTGGGCTTCCCCTGGGCATCCTGAGTGCGCCTTTCATCCAGCCACGCCGCTAGTAGGGCCAGTTGCTGCTCCAACTCTCTGTTTCTCTCCTCCAGAGTAGGTCCTCCTCTGCCCCCCTCTCCGGCGCCGGCTCCTCCAGTTTGACTCATGATGCTGCCCCTGCTTCTCTGCGCACAAGCAACTTAGAGGACTGACGGATTGCTGTAATGGGAATTGGGGTTGCTTATGCGTAAAACTCCAAACTGCTCCAAGCGGGTTGTATAGCTAAACCTTTCCCTAGTTTGACAGCCCCTTACAACGCGACTGTCTCAATCACTGGCAGAATCCGTCAGTGGGCGTTTCCTGAACTTCTTCCAACATAAAAATTCCTTGACAGCCAGTCTCCGCCTAGCTTCTCTGCGCGGAAGCCTTCTGCGCAGAGTAGGCGTGCCAAGCGGAGGTCCTGCGCTCTCCCCACTGATCTCACTGGAAGAGTCTCAGAGCCTTCCCTCCGAAGTACTCTCAGCCTCCCCTTTCTTCCTGGTGTCACCTTGGTTTCCTTCCCCAGCGGAAGCTCTCTCTCTCTCTCCTTGCTAGTTCCCTCCCCTGCATCATTGGAGCGACTTCCCTCTCCGCTAATCTCTGATTTCAGTTCCCTGACAAGGTGGATGAATTTGGGTATATTAATGTTAGACCAGCTGATAAACGAAGAGGGTGAATTTTATACATACTCCATTTTAAGAGATAAAGACAGATTACCTACAAATGCTCAATGGTGGTATCTCCAGATAAAACACTTGCTAACCACCATCTAAGCACCAGCAGTTTTTACAGCCTCAGAGACCCTATAGATATTGAAGCAATTGATTCATTCTTAAACAACAACAACAACAACAACAACAACAACAACAACAACAACAAAATAGCCAGCAACATATATAAATCTTTGTTATTAGCAAACTATTTGATATACAGGTATTGTGGGAGGAATGGAATAAAGAATTAGAGATCTGGAAAGCACAATTTGGCAGTATCTACCTCTTACATATCCAAGGAAATTAGTCTGTTCCACATACTTTATACGCACAGCAGAAGACACCAGTATAGCCAAGGCAAAAACAGCTGCAATGGGCTTCTCACAGTGTTCATTTAAGCCCAAACATCACTATCAGAAAACCTCTTTGTTCAGCATTCATCCTGATTTATTTGTGGGGAGATTGGATTATGTCTGTTATCTACGGATAGTTCATTCTGATTACTTTACAAGGCAGATAGATGGTGTTGCATCAGGCAAATGTTATCCTACACTTCCCAGGGCATTTTCCCATCACTTTTCTTATTTGAAAAAGCCCAACTCTGGGGGACAAATGGATCCTTTCACTCTCTCACTTTTGTCTTTGCACCTGACCTTGAACCCAAACCATGAAATGATCCACAAGAAATTTTGTTGTGAAGAGAGTGACATCACAAAAGACAAATAACATCATTTGCTTAATGGGGTTGCTACAGGTATATCAATTGTATATTTATATATTTTATATCATACAAATGTTTACTTAATTACTTACTTACTTACAATAAATGTAGCCCATGCCCATCTTTGCTTCTCACACTTTTGTCTGATTCACACATAGATAGAGATGTTTAGAGAGGCTACCCTGCTGTCCTAAGGGGATATATGTTGTATCAGCTGTTTCAGTGATATCCAGAATGATATTTTTTTAAAAAAATCATTTGATCAGCACATGACATTTAAACAAATTCTCCTCCAGCATAAGGAAAAGTGGGCATTTAAAATTTGTTGGGGAGAAGCATTATCCCTATTGCATCTCTAACAGTTGGATACCTTAGATAGCCCCTTTTAAAACAAACATAATTGGGTCTAGTATATTCTAAGTATTATTTTTTGTTGTATGAGCCTCAATTTAAGGTCCAGAGACACCTCTGTTAGAACAGTTAAAACAGTTTCCCATTGTGTAGTCAAAATTGAGATCTCTAATTCTTTCTTCCAACCCTCCCTCAGTACCTGTATATCAAATTGGTTTTCTTATGACAAAGATTTATATATGTTGTTGGATGTTTTGGGGGTTTTTTGGCGGGATGTTGCATGTAAGAATTAGTCAACTGCTTCAATATCTCTGGGGTCTCTGAGGCTGTAGAAGCTGCTGGTCCGTAGATGGTGGTTAGCAAGTGTTTTATCTGGAGATAACTGCCATTAAGCATTTGTAAGTAATCTGCATTTGTCTCTTAAATTGGAATATGTATAAAATTCATTCTCTTCGTTTATCAGCTGGTCTAACGTTAATATACCCAAATTCATCCACCTCTTCCAAATGACCATTTCTTTCCTGATTTTTAAAGATGGGTTTCCCCACAAAGTCCTTTTGTCGTGGGGAAAAATGTCAAATTTATATTTTTTGGACATATGGTGCCATATCGTTCAAACTGATGTTATTGTTTCAATAATATCTTGAGTATGCTACATAGGAATATTCCAAAGCAGCCCAGTTTAGACAGTTGTTGTCAGTTATGGGTCTCCAGAATTGTGTACCTGATGGTAAATATGCTTTGTGATACAATTCTAAGTCTGGGATCCGAAATCATTCTCCTTTAATTTAAACATATGTTTTTTTCATTGTCCTATATTGAAATATTTTTGGCAGAAGGTAACTGAAACTATCAACAGAACTGTATGGAACAACTTACATTTACAGAGCAAAATATTCCCTTGAATTATATACACAGCACATGAAACCTTACAAAAGGACAATACGAGTGGACTCCCCGTGCTCTTACCACAGCAAAAAGACTCATCCTGATGAATTGGGGCAGGGGGGCAGGGAATGCGGCTCCCTTCTACAATTGGATTGAAAACTTATAAACTTGCAACATATGAACAACTTGCATACAAACACAGATTTGCCATGGACAAATTCAATATTTGGAACCATTCTTACAAATACTGTAATAGGTTAAGATCTGGTGAAGTACAATAAAGCGTGTTCTCCTTCATGGAGAGCACGTGTTGCAGTGGGGTCTAACAGGCCACCCCTCTGTTGCTGGGTGGGATAATTTAGATGGCCATTGGCAGTGACTGGGCTGTTTGGGTTACTGGGGAAATTTTGATGTTGCCAATTTGTGGGATGGACCAAAGGTTTTATACACAGGGCACGCAGCACTGAGCTTTCTCTTTCACCCGCCCACCCTCCTTAATTTAGGGCTATTGTGTTTGACCTTGCTATGCCTGTCATGGGGTCATCTGCTGTTGGGGGAGGGGCCTGGTAGGAATTTTGTCCATTTGGCTGATTGGCTGGTGCCATTTGGTTTTTGCCTACTGCATAGCAAATCGTCACAACTTCTAAGGTTGCAGTTAGGCATTGGTTAAAAATTGGTTGATGGAGGGGTAGGAATTGGCTGTTCCTCTCTCCAATACTGCTGCTGCGTGGGAATTCCGTTAAAGGAATCCAGGGGCTTGCCATGCTTTCGTCCAAATCCCTGGTGTGGGGCTTGGGCCACACAAGCCCCTGGGAGCATGTAGGGAGAGGTGAGGGTCTGGTGCCCGGCTCAATTTTCTCCCTAATATTGTTTTCTCTTACTGGCTTTTGCTGGAATCCGGAAGTCAGTTCTGTCCCTGGGCGGGGACAGATAGTCATAACCAATGTCTAAACAATCACTCACATTTATGTATTTTAATAAAGTTGTGGCCAAAATTATGCCAAAAACCTCAAACAAAAATTCTGTGTGAATTGTGTTTTATTTGGGGGTGGCTTGGGGACCTTGACACGCAAAAACCTTGTAAAGTATACAGTTTTGGTTTTCCCCCTCCCCCCTTTATTTTCCCTTCTGCACAGGTTCTGTTTCCTTTTTCTCTCTTTTATTTACATCTTACTATGTTTAATGCAGATATAATTATGTACTTTTTGAACTTTCAATAAAGATGTTTAAAAAAAAATGTTGGGGAAAATGCTGATACAGTGGTACCTCAGGTTAAGTACTTAATTCATTCCGGAGGTCCGTTCTTAACCTGAAACTGTTCTTAACCTGAAGCACCACTTTCACTAATGGGGCCTCTTGCTGCTGCTGTGCCACCAGAGCACGATTTCTGTTCTCATCCTGAAGCAAAGTTCTTAACCTGAAGCACTATTTCTGGGTTAGAGGAGTCTGTAACCTGAAGTGTATGTAACCTGAAGCGTATGTAACCTGAGGTACTACTGTACAATAAAACCAACAAATATCAGGTAGGGTCCACTCACATCTATTGCCCTAGAGAAATGGTGACACTTGCATGACCTCCAAACAACTGTGTCACTGCTGCTTACCTGGAAGTAGAGCAGCCAGGACAAGGCAGCATCAGGGCCACACACACCCCATTTCATATTGCAAAGTAGCACCTCTTTAGCAACTTTGGTGTGGACAAGGGGGTGTTACAGGAGACAGCGCAGGTAGTAATCAATTAATTTATGCTAATTGAAACCAGGATTCCAGCCTTTGATTTTTTGTATTTGATTTTTTTTAAGAGGACTTAGTTAAAATAATAATCAAGTGCTGAACAATGAAAACCACAATCCAATGCAAGTTTACTCAGAAGTAAGACACACTGGTTTTAATAGAATCTTCTCCATAGTAAGTGTGCCCAGGCCTGCAGCCTTACCCTCCTCAACCAACCCCATGCCCCCACAATGCAGGCCTTCCTTAACCAGCCTGCTGCTGTTCTCTTTCCCAGTTTCTGGCTCTTGGGGATGGATTCTCTTTGGCAAACTCTGAAAATAAACCCAGGAAATAGCTCAAGTTAACTGTGTCTCTGTGCCACTGTCTTTAGGGAATGAAAAAGTTAACAAGTTCAGAGCTGAAGGGGTTTGTGTTGTCTCAAATGCTTCAGGGAAAGGACGAGTTTTTGCAAGTTCCAATATGGATGTATATTTTAATCAACTGTACCCCTATGCCTATGAAGGCATCCATAACCATCCTATTTTCAGCTTCAGTTCTCTTTCTCTCACACCCACTGACTCAGACCTCTAACTTTTAAGAAAAAGAGATCCCTGGACTATGTACAATCATTGCAATTTATACGATCATTGCCAATTATTCTGTATCATTTTGGAAAAGATTTGCTTCACCTGAAACCGACAGCAACTGGAATGGGTTTCAAGTAACTAGCAAGTAAATGATTAATAATAGTTTTATGAGGTTAAAGCATCAGTTTCTTTTCCATAATTATGTACATGTGTTAAGCAGTAGGTGTGGTATTACTTTGTGTGTCAAGGAGTATGCTTAGCAATAATCATATTTCTTGTGTGTATCTTATGCAGGGCTGAAGAGAAGACTTTTAAGTAGTAGTAATAATAATTTTTATTATTTATACCCCACCCATTTGGCTGTGTTTCTCCAGCCACTCTGGGCAACTTACAGCATATATGAAACATAGTAAAACATCAAACATTAAAAACTTCTTGATAAAGGACTGCCTTCAGATGTCTTCTAAAAGTTATGTAGTTCTTTATCTCCCTGACATCTGAAGGGAGGGCATTCCACAGGAAGTAAATATATTAAATGCTGTAGGCTTTATACTTTACAGAAGCATTCCTCAACAATGTCCTTCAGATACTTTTTAACATACTATATTTTTCTGCGTATAAGACTAGGTTTTTTCCCTTAAAAATAATGTCCAAAATTAAGGGGTATCATATACATGGATAGTGTCTTCCCCCATTTACTCAAATCTGAGTCCCCCAAAATAGGGGGCGTCTTATACATGGGGGCATCTTATAGATGAAAAAATACAGTAATTTCCATCATCTCTGACCATGCTAACTGGTGCATATAAGGAAGAGACTTGGCTCAGCATGCAGAATCTCCCTAAGAGTTACCTGTTGCATACAGTGAGAAAGATGTAGTGAAACAAAATTATATAATCTGCAAATGTGCTTGCACATTATCACTCATAATTTGATTTATATCTTGAAGTTCAATTTGTGGATTTAAAAGGTTATTGGAGGCATCTTTAGATACAATGAATATACATGGATTGCAAGATAATTTTAAAAACACAAAACTATTGCTTATAGCTTGTAAATCAACAAATGAGTGAGTTCTGAATCAACTCAAATGCAATAGAATATTTGCAGGCAATCTAAAAAGGTGATGCTTTGAGAAATTACTAGGTCAGTGCATGCACCAAAGTGGTACTTCTTTTAGTCGATATAAGAGCCAAATATAATTGTGGATGCATTTTGTTGAAGCAACAGTTTTTAATAGGGCAATCCCATGCCTGGGATTCAATTCTGAATATATTCCTATTGAGTTGAATGAGGATTACTGTTAGGCGAGTGTGTGTGGAATTGTACTGTAAGAGGCAATGTAAAATACTGTATGCAATATGCATTCCTCATTTCAAATCTCTGTTGGGGTAAGAATTCAGAGGGTAGCTTTTGGCAAGCTGTTATTTTTTTAAACTTCAGCCACTGCCAGATCTTTTCTTTGGAATGGTTTGATAGCACTTGCCTGCCTTGCATAGTCATCTGCACAAGGGATGAGATTGCTTAGAAATGTACCAATGATTTAACCATTTAAAAAACATGTTTAAAATATTAAATAATATATTTTTCCTTTAAACATTTGTAAATTAAGAAAATAAGATTGCAAACAGATGTGAAATTTTTTTCCATGAAGGGGTGGATGTGAAAATTCATGAATCAGTAAGTCAGTAAAAAATACCTATTCATTTAAGAGCAATTGCTTCTAATAATTAACAACATTTCTGATTCTATGCATTTAATGTAGAAAAAAGGAGTCACATATTAATTGTACTGCCATATATATATATATTTACATTTTGTTGTCATTGCTATTGCCTCAGAAAAAGCTGTGTCAGAAGGATATGACACTGTGATACACTTATTATGTAAATCCTTCAAAATATGCACATGGTACTAGAGTCTTCATTAGTATACACAAATTGATCAATCCTCTAAATTTCTACACTGAACACTATAATGTTGAATGTTACCGGATCAGAAGTAAATTGTGGAAAGCTACCACAAAATATTTGAGGACTCCATATATTTTATCTCTCTGACTTGAGGGAGGTGAGGTAAAGAAAACGGTAGATGTTTGAATAAAGCAAGGGTGAAGGAATAATGAAAGGGGCAAAAGGAGCTGTTTTTAACAGTGACAAATGTTTGAGTAAAGTGGCAGTGGAGGGACCCAGAGAGGAAAGTGGCACAATTTTAAACAACAGCAGAGGTTTCATTAATGGTGAGATGAAGGAACACTGGGTGTGTGTTTTGTGTTTTAAAAAAACAGTTTTAACAAGGAGAAATAGCAGAGACACACAAGCTGACTCCAAATAGAGCAGAAAAAGACAAAAATTGTATGTGCAGTGAATAATACAACATCATATTAAAGCTAGGTGGCATCAACATGTTCGAGTGATTGCTTAATGATATGGCATTTCAATCAGGACACCAGTTATAGATACACTTATCATTGCAGGTGGAGTCTTTTGGGTGATATGTGGATTCAGAATGAGACCTCCGTGAAGGAATTCATTCTTCTTGGCTTCACCAGTCATCCAACATTGCAACGTATCCTATTGACACTGTGCCTAGTCATATATCTCATCACTTTATTTGGCAACAGCCTCATCATCTTCTTGATCTGGGTTGACTCCCGCCTTCATACAGGCATGTACTTTTTCATTGCTAACCTTTCTTTCTTAGACATATTAGGCACACAAATCATCTTCCCCCAGATGCTGTTCCATATGGCCTCCAGAACCAATAATATCTCTTTCAACAGATGCATGGCTCAGCTCATCCTGATGCTGTTCTGTGGGATGACTGAGTGCTTCATCCTGGCTCTCATGGCATATGATCGTTATGTGGCCATATGTCAACCACTGCGGTACCCAACCATCATGAGGATGCAAGTGTGTATCCAGATGGCAGGAGCCTGTTGGTTAGGAGGCTTCTTCAATGCTGCAGCACTGACAGTTATCACCATAAATTTTCCCTTCTGTGGACCCAACGAAATCAACCATTTCTTTTGTGAGGAGCCTGCTGTGTTGCAGCTGGCTTGCATGGACACCTACATAGTAAAAGTCCTCATCTTTGCCCTGAGTGTCATTGTGCTCATGTTGCCTTTCACTTTTATAGTGATCTCCTACATCCACATTGCCAGGGTGGTGTTCAACATAAACTCAGCAAGGGGACGGCAACGAGCTTTCTCCACTTGTGTTACCCACCTCACTGTTGTGACATTGTTCTACACCACCATCAGCTTCACTTACTTGCAGCCTCAGTCTGAACATGCTATGGAGCAGGAGAAGAAAGCTTCCATTTTCTATATTCTTTTCTCCCCGATGCTGAACCCTGTCATTTACAGCCTGAGGAACAAGGATGTTAAAGGGGCTTTGCTTAAAGTCATGGGGAAAGTCAACTGAATCTCACCTTTGGAAAGGCTGTGTGTGTGTACATTTGGTGTCTAAAGCCACTTCATTGACACCATTGAATCCATTGCTAATAAATGTCACAGAAGATACTTACAGCAACTGTTGGGACCAAGTAGTGTTTGGTGTTGGAGTAACAAATAGATCTTTAAAGGTAGCATTTTTATGTGGTACCCAAATCTGTCTTTCCTGATACTCTAACCATTATATACTGGCAGCCCTATATGATGACGTTTTATATGTGTGATGTTTTACTGTGGCTTTGTAATTTGTTGGGGCAATTCAGGACTCAGCTAGACTCATAAAGAAAAGGTGATTCATATGTGTTGTATATGTGATATAACATTGTATAAAGGTCTAAACCACTGAGCCTCTTGGGCTTGCCGATCAGAAGGTAGGCAGTTCGAATCCCTGCGACGGAGTCAGCTCCCGTTGCTCTGTCCCAGCTCCTGCCAACCTAGCAGTTCGAAAGCATGTCAGTGCAAGTAGATAAATAGGTACTGCTGCAGCGGGAAGATAAACAGCATTTCAGTTTGCTCTGGTTTCTGTCATGGTGTTCCGTTGCACCAGAAGTGGTTTAGTCAGGCTGGCCACATGACTCGGAAAGCTCTCTGTGGACAAACACCAGTTCCCTCAGCTTAAAGTGAGATGAATGCCACAACCCCACAGTCACCTCTGACTGGACTTAACCATCCAGGGGTTCTTTATTTTTACCTATAATGTGGAGTCCCATTTTTCTCTGTTTTCCCTCTTTAAATTTACACTTTAAACTGAAATGCATCTTTGATGTGTCTAGATCCAGCCCCAGTCAGTGGGGTGGCGGCTGATGATGATTTAAATTTCTTATTGGATGAAAATATCCATAATACAATCCAGCAGTAGTTCACTCTTCAGTAAAGCACTTGTACCGTTCCAATGGGGCTTGTGTCAGAGGCTTTCGGGAGGATTGTTCCCGAAAGCTGGAAGTGGATTTAATGGAGGTTTATACAAATTCAGGGAGCACAAATGTCTACTAGTAGCAAGGGTTTTGTTTTAACCCCACTGATGGAGGCTTTATGTCCCTGAATACCAGTTGTTGTGGGGAGAGTGCTATTGTAGTCAGGCCCACTTTGGGGCTTTCCAAAGGCATTTTGTTGGTCACTGTAAGAACAAGTTGCTGGACAAGATTAGCCATTAGTAGACTATTCTTATGGTGATACGTTAAGTGTACATGTGTGGGGAGTTGTGTTCCAAAGTGATGCCTTGAAGTGTTTCTTAACAACAACAACAAAAAGAACAAAATAAGAGTGCTGCTGGATTGGATCAAAGACCCACCTAGCCAGCATCCTGCTCCCATAGTGGCCAGCCAGATGTCCTTGGGGGGGCCTTCAAGAAGAAACTGAGTGCAACAGTGCTCTCCCCATCTGCAAATTTGTGTTTCAATGCAATGTTTCTTAGGATCCAATGGGGGACAGGGAAGTAAAATTAAGAATAAAAACTCCCAGCACCTCATGCATAACACCTTTTTATGTCTACATCTTCCCTGACTTGTTCAAGGCCACCTCACACTATTTGCGACAATTGCACACACAACAGTGTGTTCCTGCAGTCAACTCCAAAGAAAAGAAATGTGTATCTAAGCACACTCACACAGGTTGGAAGCCCTGTTTGGTGGCAACGCCATGTCACATGCCAAGGAATGTGTTCTTCCAACACTTAGGTCACTTCCAGACAGCCTCAGTACTTGGCGATCATGCTGATTTCACAGCATATGGCATTTAAAACAATGCTTCTTCAACATAAGGAAAAATACATATTTAAAACATGTTGAGGAAATTACAATGCCACCACAAAACCAATCTCAAGTGTTGTGATTGTGAAGGGATATTGCATATCTCCCTTCAACCCTTTTCTGCTTACTAAGTGTAAATAAGTGGAATGTTATTGTCATGATGATCATCCGTTACAAAATTTGGGTGGTTCTAGACCTCATAGTTGGAAAAAAGAAACATGGCAATGATTTATGTATACTCAGCAAAATTCCCAGCTATACAACATGCAATAGTGTGTGGGGACTGGAATCCGTCAGTCTCTGGAGTGCATTAGTTTCCCAACCCATGTTAAGTTTTTAGTAATGTCTTTATTTTTCTATTTACTGGATGGTAGATTAGGGCAGCTGGGCACCGTCAGTGCAATCCCTGCACTGTGCAAGGTGATTCCAGGAGGGATGAAAGGTACAAATATAGTTTCCTCCTTTCCCACTCTTCAATACCCAACATACAATTTATAACAAGTGTACAATCAGTCCCAAACCACAAGTCTTTTTGTGCAAGAGTAGAAAGATTTAGGGTGGTTGGAAATACATTAATATTCATTTTTCTCTCTCCGCCTGCAATCCCCTCTCACCCAGCGAGGCCCAAACAAACAGCTCAGGACTGAATAGAATAGGAACTGATTTTCTAAATTACAATGAGCACTCACACTTCCATATGTGGGCGCCCTCTGCAGGGCCGCGTACAGCACCCCCGGGCCTCATGGGACTCAGCATCTGCTTGGGCTGGCCCTCCTCCCTTTTGTCAGCCATTGGGGGTTCCCGCCAAACCCCAGTTTAATCTATCAGAGCCTTGTTGGAGGTAGGGCCAGCTGAGCAGACCACAAATGGGCAGGCTTCTCATTGGTGCGCTTGTGATGCATAAATAGGAGGTGGAGCCAGCAGTCCAACCCTTGTAACACTTTTCATGTGAGGAAGTTAATTGTGGGCTGGCATTGCACACACTGCCTACCCCTGACAAGAGAAAGCCAATTACCATAGAAACACTAAGGCTGATATGGGGTATTCTCCCCAGTATATGCTGGTCCAGCTTTGAAGTACAGTGGTACCTCAGGTTACATACGCTTCAGGTTACAGACTCCGCTAACCCAGAAATAGTACCTCGGGTTAAGAACTTTGCTTCAGGATAGGAACAGAAATCGTGCTCTGGCAGCAGCAGGAGGGCCCATTAGCTAAAGTGGTGCTTCAGGTTAAAAACAGTTTCAGGTTAAGAACGGACCTCCGGAATGAATTAAGTATTTAACCCGAGGTAACACTGTAAAACTTTTCCAGGCCGCCTTTTCTTTGGCCTTCTTTGGTGCACTCCAGATTGGGGAGTCCATCGAGGGTCCACCGTCATCACCTCACATGGGCTTGACGGTCATGGATATAAGCTTTTGCCACTGCAGTGTGCAACTCAAAATTCGTTTGTCCAAAACCGATCAATTAGGTAGGGGCACTACTTTAACACTAGCAACCTCCTCTCGAATTGGAACCTTGACTGTCTCTGACACACATAAATTCATGAGAGTTGCTAAATTACAATGCACCCATTCCCACTTGTAAGTCCCTTCTTCTGCTTCTGTACAGTGCTTGCTTGGCAACCAAGAGACTACCCAATCTGTGTCCAGGCTAAGCAGCAGGCTGGATCTAGGATCAGGTTCAAACTTGCAAGTTTCTCACTTGAGTGGAAAGTAACTGATAGGCTGCATATGTGAATCAGACACCACAGATATAACACCACACAAAGAGCACTCATATCACCACAAAACACAAAGATCTGAATCCTAAAATAAGTTTACTTAAGAAAGTTAACTGAAGTTCCACTTCAGCAGCTCCACCCATCCCATCTCACATTGCACAGGGGCACCCGAACCAAACTTATGGTATGAGCATGATAGCGGGGAAAGGTGGGGGGAATCTATGGATTTTTTTTAAAAAAATCAGGATTCAATCCTCTTCTTGTGGACTCAGTCAACCCGTCCAGCTGTTAATCATCAAGTGCTGAATAATTAACACCACAGTCCTATGCAGATTTACTCTGAAGTAAGACACACTGTTTTGAATAAGATTTGCTTGGTAATAAGTGTGCATACAATTGCAGCCTTAGTGATAGGAATGCATAAGGCAATCAACCCTCAGCCCTATGTACTATGTACTATGCACTTTAAGACCTTTTACAATCCAAAAATGGGTCAATGTCTTTAAGTGGTGATACTTTTCCTTACCGCTTTAGAAAGGGCTCCTTTTACTTCCTTGTTCCTTAGACTGTATATGATAGGGTTGAGCATGGGAGTAACCACTGCATAGAATATTGATACCATCTTGTCTTGGTTGGGTGAAGTGTTGGCTTTGGGACTCATGTAAGCAAAGATTGCTGTGCCATAGCAGAGAGTGACCACAGTCAGATGCGAGGTACATGTAGAGAAGGCTCTCTGCCGACCTTCTGAAGAGCGAATTCGTAAGATGGCACGGATTATATAGACATAGGAGAGAAGCACAACCCCACAGGGAATCAACAGGACAATGACTCCTGCCACTATAATCACAATCTCATTGACAAAAGTGTTGGAGCAAGCCACTTTGATAACAGCCAGGAGTTCGCAGGCAAAATGGTTGATGGTGTTGAAGCTACAGAACTGAAGGTGCATGGTAAATACCGTCTGCACCAGAGCATTGAGGAAGCCACCCATCCAAGAAGCCATTGCCATCTGAATATACACTCGTCTGCTCATTATCGTCATGTAATGCAAGGGATAGCAGACAGCCACATATCTGTCATAGGCCATGGCTGCTAGCAGGATAAACTCAATACCACCCAGGGACAAAGAGATGTAGAGCTGAGCCATGCAACGACTGAAAGAGATGACCTTGTGACTAGTCAGGGAATGGAGCAACAGCTGGGGCACCACACTAGTTGTATAACAGATGTCCAGGAAAGACAAATTGCTTAGGAAAAAGTACATGGGGGTGCTGAGCCGTGGGTCAATACGGATAGCCACAATGATTAGTGTGTTGCCTGTCAGGGTGACAAGGTACATGGAGAGAAACACTACAAAGAGACACAAATTTAGGTTTCGATCCCTGGAGAATCCCATAAAAACAAACTCTTTGACATTTGTCTGATTGTATTGTCCCATCATGGAGATACTTTTTTTGTGCTAAGAGAATGAGAACAGACTCGCTGTGAGAAAAGTTCAGTGTGGACTCTAAAAAGAAAGAAAAAATAGAAAATGGGATGGTTTCGTTTGCTCTTGTATATGTATTATTATTTAACCTTTAGGAAGAAAATCAATAAAAACATTTGAAAAGTATTAATTTGAATTAGGAAGGATAGAATTTATCGGTTAGCATTCATGACACTAATAACTCATCCTTCTCTCCCCCAATTCCTAGAGCCATTTTACCACTACTTAGTGTGTTTTTTAAAAGAAAAATAGGTGCTGGAACTAACCATGACATTGTGCAACATGGGGCAGCCCTAAACAGATGCTGGTTTGACAACAGCTGCATTCACTACCCATAGAGGTGCTAAAAACTACAGCAAGCTCTCTCCCTAGCTGATATGTGGATCACTCCTGGTTCTGGCACTGATTAATTAAATGCGCCTCCAACTCCATTGTTCTCATAGATTCAGGCAGATGGCTGGGGCAGCTTGGAAGGGCCCTTGCACAAACGCACACACTTACAATAGTGTGTGGCTGGAAAGCTGCTACACAGGAGACAGACTGAAGAAAAGGAAATACAAATTGGTGCAGCCCCAAAGCTTGACCAAACATGGCTAGGAGTGGCTAAGAGCTAGGTAGAGTCATAGATCTAGAAGAAGAAGAAGTGTAGACTCGCACACGCTGGCCAACTTCTGTTTTGAGTTGAAATGTTCGTTTTGGGCTTCTCAGAAGTACATAACAGCACAAAGTGGGAGGGAGGAGCGCCGGCCTGAAGTTGCACCAGTACCTGGGAGGTGCCAGAACTGCACTCTGGCGCTCTCTAACTGAGAAAAAGCACTGCCACAACTTTAGTATTTTCCTCAATACATAACAATGCAAGGCTATCATCACACAGCCCCCACTGGAGGATTTGTTGTGTGTTAAAAAAAAAATGTTGACCAGGTAAAAAGAAGTGGATATCCCTTGGAGCATATACATACCACTTAGAAAAAAGCCTGAAACATAAGTGATATGGCAAGCATGAGATAATTTACAATATGAACATTAGGACTGAGGTTAGATTGTTACCTTTATAACAGTATTTATAAGCCTCCAACTAATAGGTAAAATATTATTCTGGTTTACTCCAATAATAGAATAAAATAATTTAAACAAAACAGCAAAAAAATCAGATCTGAGTTACTAATAACAAATACAATCAAGTCTCTAAAAACGTTTGGTGAAACAAAAACATTTTCAGGACACAGTTAAATATCAAAATTGTAGGTGCCTGATTTTGATGGCAACAGTGTTCTAAAATACTGGTGGCAGTATATTGTATGGGCCACAGTAGTGCTGTGTGTTTTCCAAACTCTTTGTCTCTGTCTATCCATCTCACTCACTCACTCACTCACTCACTCACTCACTCACTCATCTACAGGAACTACTTAGAAAAAAACACAACCTTCTTTTTTAAGCATTTTTGGGTGAGTGGGGGTGGGGCAGGAGGCACAAATGTGGGCAAACATATCCATGGAGCTTCTTCATTGCCAAGACATCATGGAAGGCTGGACACATCTATCTATCTATATCTATCTACATATCTATCTATCTATCGGAAGGAATCAGAAGGGGGGTGTCGTGTGTGTTTGTGTAAAACTGCCCAGTGAAGACTAAGCATGTTCAGTGTCCACAGAATGCTTTTTGACTGCTTACTGCTGGAACAACCCACTACAGTTTGAGAACATACTGTGTATGTGTGTAAAATGCACAGTAATAAAAGCTTTTCAGATATTATTCTAGTTCGAACTAGAAAGCAGCAACTATTTTAAAAAAGTAAGAAGAATAAAGTTCTCTCAGTTAAATCCCATCTCATTCCTCCCACCACTTCTTACCTTCACAGGAGCAACCCTGCTGCAGAAAGAAAATTTGTTTCAACACAGAAGACATTTAAGAACATCTGAATTCCTCCCAGAAAAACTAATTGAGTAATGCAAAGTGTGTTGGACAGATGCTGGTCCCCAATGGGCAATTAATTATGAAACAACTTGAGTTGAAGTTGGGAACTGCAGCATCAAAGCCTTCTAATACCATTCATTCATTTATTCATAACTGCTTTATACTTCACTTTTAACAATACAAATTGTTCTAAAGGTGGCTTACAAGTAAAAATAAAATTCAATGATATAAAGGACAATATCACAAAGAAATACTTTAAAACTGTCAGGAGAGACCTTCTTGTAATTCCATTGTATGATGCAGTGGTGCAAGAAGGGGCCTTTTTTGTGGTTGTGTATTCCTTTCTGGAATGTCCTCTCCGTGAAAGACTCTCCTCCCTGAAAGAGAGGGGAGTGGTTGTGGGCGGGAGCCCGAGCACCGCCCAGCAGGGGGCGTTGCCCCTGCCTCCAGCTCACCTGGCTGGCACTCACGCCCCCCCGATGGCCACCCAACCAGGTGCCGTGGAGGGGGCGTGTTCAGCAGCCTTTTGCTGCAGTGCCAGCCTCTCCCTGGCCTCATTCTTCATTCCTCTCCTCAACCTCTTGTCTATCCATCCAGACAGAAGTGCAGCATCCTATCTTTGGAAGGGTTTCTCAGAGGGTTTCAGAATCCCGGTAGTGGCTCCTTAACCGCGAAGGACTCTCCTAATCAGAAGTCAGTAAGGGAAAGGACATTCGCCTCACCCCACGGGTAGCTAGCCCCACCCCTGGGTGCACACCACATGTGCCACTCCGGGTGCCAGAGCAGCTAGCTCCGCCTCTGGAGTCACACTATGGCATACAGCTAATTGGGATGAACCCAACAGGGCCGCCACTTAGCCCCTGCTTGGTCTCCAGGACAGAGGCACCCCTTCCCAGACCCACCCCCCTTTTTGTGATAATTAGGCAACCAAATGTATCATCCCATAACACCTCATACAGGAATTATTTTTTCCTGGGGAACCTGCCTTTTCCGCCCAGATCAACTACAAGAGCAAGACCACAGCTTTAACAAAATGACAGCCCAAGCAGGAAGACACATGGGAGCAATGGTACTGCTTTGAAGTGTTCCAGATCCATTTCCTGTTCTCCCAATGAGCAGGGCAGCTGTGGACAAAATTGCAAAGAAGTACAATACTGATTTAGTCCTTAGTCCTAGAATCTAGTAAGCCTTTAAGCCCAACAGTCGGAATCGCATAATTTCAATGCTTTAACCATATTAGGGAACATGTATAGTTAGTAAACAAATTGCTAGTTTTGTGAGAAATAACACTTCACTGAAGTGGATAATGCTTTGGCCAAGAGCTCACCTTTGGGAATCTTCTAGAACATGTTGCATATGTAGCAGTTCTGTCTAGCTACAGTGAAACTGAAACCTGACATTTACAGTATCAGATAGAATTGTTCTGGAATGTCCTGGCTGTGTCTGTTGTACAACAGTTTTGGAAATCTGTAGGAGAGTATCCCACCAATCTCTTGTCATACTAACAATCTTGTTATCAACTAACAATCAAAAATGCTAAAATTTTAGCTACATTGGCAACAGGATGTTGGCTAGAAGCAACTGGTTTTCTGAAGCTAAAACGTACAATTTTGTTCTAGAAGTTACTTGATCACAATACAGAACTATTTGTTTATTCCTTATGAGTTTTACACATGATGAAAATGTATACTCAAGCAGATATTCTTATAATCACTGTACTATACTATGATACAGTGCATAATGAACATCCACATTCAGTTAGTCTGTGTGCCTCACGTACTTGGGCATAGAGCTGGACACAGTTGCCCAATCATCCCGCTTACCTAAGGAGAAGATTGACACCCTTAAGGAAATAATTCATACTACCCTTGCACTAACAAAAATCACCCTCAGACAGATACAATCCCTGTTAGGTCACTTCAATTTTGCTTGTAGAGTGGTTTTCCCCGCCTAGCCAGGCTTTCAGTGGGTCTCAAGCACCCACACCACAGGTTCCGTCTTCCAAAGACAGTTAAGGCCGACCTAGAGGTTTGGGTGACATTTTTGGAACACTACAATGGAGTATCCCTATGGCAGGATGTTCTTAACTTGTCCTCAGATTTTCAGGTCCATTCAGATGCGGCAGGGTCCCTGGGCTTTGGCTTGTATTTCAGGGACCGATGGGGCGCGCAACGTTGGCCAACGGGGTGGCAGGGCAAGGGCATCACGCGGGATCTCACTTTTCTCGAGTTTTTTCCAATAGTAGTGGCCGTGCATATCTGGACGGAGGAGTTTCGAAATCGCCGGGTGTGCTTCAGAACCGACAACCTGGCAGTGGTGAACATACTGGCGAGACAGTCATCCCGATCTGCAAGGGTCTCCTCCCTTCTGCGATGTCTCGCTTCCGGTCGCTGGCACCTGGAGCACAGCTGTTGCCCAAACCCTTTCCGGAGCACCTGTGGAACGTTGGAGACGCAAAGTGATTAAGGGAGTATTAGCGTCTGTCGCACCCTCCACTCTCAGGTCTTACAAGAGGGCCTGGTGCGATTTCTTGGGCTTCAGGTCTGGGACATCTGGGCTTTCGCCTAACGTGCCGCCCACCACTGACTACGTTCTGCAATACCTTTCACACCTCGATGACTTAGGACGTGCGCCTAAAACCTTAAAATACATGCCATTAGCTGCCATTAGCTTCTTCGCTAGGGCCACGTTCTCCTCCGATCCATGCAGTGACTTCCTGATCCGCAGAGCTATCGAGGGCTGGGGCAGGTTACGCGGGATCTCACCTTTCTTGAGTTCTTTCCAATAGTGGTGGCCGTTCACATCTGGACGGAAGAGTTTCGAGATCACCGCGTGTGCTTCAGGACCGACAACCTGGCGGTGGTGAACATTCTAGCCAGGCAGTCATCTCGGTCTGAGTGGGTCTCCTCCCTTCTGCGGGCGTTCGTCCTCCGGTGCCTTGAGTACAACATAATATTTTCAGCCAAATTCTTACCCGGAGCCAATAATGACATAGCCGATGCCTTGTCTCGATTTCAGATACCTCGCTTCCGGTCGCTTGCACCTGGAGCACAACTGTTGCCCGAACCCTTTCCGGAGTACCTGTGGAACGTTGGAGACGCAAAGTGATACAGGGAGTATTAGCGTCCGTGGCACCTTCCACTCTCAGGTCCTACAAGAAGGCCTGGTGTGATTTCCTTGGTTTCAGGTCTGGGTTATCTGGGCTCTCACATAACGTACCTCCTACCACTGACGATGTCTTGCAGTACCTTTCCCATCTCGATGATCTGGGACGTGCTCCTAAACCTTAAAGATTCACGTAGCCGCCATCAGCTTCTTTTCAAAAGCTACATTTGCTCATGACCCGTGTAGTGACTTCTTGATCCGTAGAGCCATTGAGGGTTGGGGCAGGTTGCAACCTCCCAGGGCCGAGAGCCGTAAGCCGATTTCTTACGGGTTGTTATCTCAGATACGCATAAAACTCAGGTCAATTTGCTGGTCCAGGTTCGAGGCACGTCTCTTTTCCGCAGCATACGCTATCGCCTTTTTTTGGCGTGCTCGGAGTTGGTGAGGTGGTGTTTGAAGTTGGTGCACGAGGTTCAACACGCGGCCTCCTGTGCGAGGACGTGCAGTTGTCCGAAATTACCGTGACAGTGCGTCTACGTCAGTCCAAGACTGATCAGGCGGGTAAGGGTGTCCTAGTTAAGCTCACGGTGTCGGCACAGCAGGGCCCATGCCCGGTAAAGGACACTAGGAGGTACCTCTACCTCAGACCGCCCGGCCCGGGTCCGTTTCTGGTCCACGAAGATGGGTCACCCTTGTTGAGGCACCAATTCACCAGAGTGCTTCGCAAGGCTATTGAGGCTTGTGGTCTATCCTCCCAGGAGTACGCTGCGCACTCCTTTAGAATTGGCGCCGCAACCACGGCTGCGCACCTGGGGTTACCGGCGGACAGGATCAAAGAGATGGGCCGGTGGAAATCCAATGCTTATAAGTCTTATATTCGCTAGTATGCGAACTGCCGCTTTACCCTACTTACCCGCCTTTTCTTTCTGTCTTTTACCCCCAGTTATGCTCAGAAGAAGCGTGTGGATTTGCGGCCACAGTATAGTTCATAGGGCCCGCGTACAAGCGGTGAGATGCGGTCTTGCATCCAATCTTGGCCTTCCACATGGTGTTTGAGTTTCCTGGTTTTCGAGAAGAGGCATGCGTTGGGAGGAGCTGATGCCATTGCTGTGGGAGAAAGTAGCCAAGTTCGGCCCTCCCGACATCCTTGTGATTCATTTGGGGGAGAATGACCTTGCTAACAGAAGGAGTGTGGACTTGTTGTGGAGCATAAAAAGAGACTTGAATGCATTTGCAGCCTTGTGTCCCAGAACGACGGTGTTCTGGTCCTCCTTCCTGAAAAGAACTGTTTGGCGCGGTGCGCAAAGCTGTATGGCCATTGAAAGAACCAGGAAACTCGTAAACCGGGCGGTAGCCCGTTGAGTGCGCTTTATGTATGGCCAAGTCATTTATCATGACCGTATCCGGATCGGCGACCAAGCTTTATACCGGAATGACGGTGTCCACCTATCGGATTTGGGGAACGACATTTAGTTAGCTAGTGTCATCAAAAGTATCTGGGATTGGTTGCAGCTTTGAGGGTATTGGCGGCGAGCCTTTGGCTCGGGTGGCGGTTAGGCATTGGAATAATGTGTTGTGTGTCGAAGTGCTAGGTGTGGCCATCGCCTATGCCTTCAATTTTTAGGGGTATTCCGTTAAAGGAATCTGGCGGTCGTGTATTCTGTCCGATGCCTGCTTGGCGGGAGGCCATGGCACGACCCTCGGTGACAGCAGGGGTGAGCCTATAGTTGGATTAGCATCAACAGGCTCCACCTACTGGTGAATAAACCCACTTGTTTCGATCCAATGCCTAAGCCAATACCTTTTCATTGCTGTAATCAATAAAGTTGTGGCCTTTTCTAGCCCATCAACCTTATATCACTTGTCCTTGTGTCTTCATTTCACTTCGCGGGGGTCGGGTCCTCGAACCACAAAGACTCTCCTCCCTGAAAGAGAGGGGAGTGGTTGTGGGCGGGAGCCCGAGCACCGCCCAGCAGGGGGCGTTGCCCCTGCCTCCAGCTCACCTGGCTGGCACTCACGCCCCCCCGATGGCCACCCAACCAGGTGCCGTGGAGGGGGCGTGTTCAGCAGCCTTTTGCTGCAGTGCCAGCCTCTCCCTGGCCTCATTCTTCATCAGTGTCCCATCGCAAGTCACCCACCCTCCACTCCCTTTTAGTTAGGGCTTAGGTCATTGGCCTTGCTATGGACCTTAGGTTGGTCGCCCTGGTTGCCCGGGGGGCCTGGTAGGAGTTTTTCCATTTGGCATTAGGCTTTTTGGTTTTTTCGCCTACCTCGTAGCAATCGTCACAACTTTTGTGGTATTGGTGGGTAGGTTAGGCATTGGAATAATGTGTTGTGTGTCGAAGTGCTAGGTGTGGCCATCGCCTATGCCTTCAATTTTTAGGGGTATTCCGTTAAAGGAATCTGGCGGTCGTGTATTCTGTCCGATGCCTGCTTGGCGGGAGGCCATGGCACGACCCTCGGTGACAGCAGGGGTGAGCCTATAGTTGGATTAGCATCAACAGGCTCCACCTACTGGTGAATAAACCCACTTGTTTCGATCCAATGCCTAAGCCAATACCTTTTCATTGCTGTAATCAATAAAGTTGTGGCCTTTTCTAGCCCATCAACCTTATATCACTTGTCCTTGTGTCTTCATTTCACTTCGCGGGGGTCGGGTCCTCGAACCACAAAATGCATCTGGCACTGATTTCTGATGGTGGTTAAATATGCTCCGTTTACTTCTGGCTTTCAGAGGAGGATAGGCAATGTTGCCAGTAGGCATTTGAGTGTTACCTGTTATATTTGAAACTGTTATTGTGCATTTTTAATGTTCTAAAAGTTTTTTTTATATAATAATAAAAACAACCACACAAAACACTGGTAATTGGTTGATATAATTAGTGTTAACTTGTTTTGATGTTTATGTTGGCATTCTCTTGAAATGATCTCATCTCCATGGGATGAAAGGCATATTTATAAATCTAAATAAAGGAATAAAAACTCTTCAGGATCCTTTCCACAATTGGTGGTACCTGACCCTCTGAAAGGAGGTAGAACAGGACCTCTACTATTTGTGGTCATTCCCCATTTCATAGGACCACATTCACTGACCATAATTCATGGATGCTGGGACCTGGAATCCTGCAACCTCGAGAGAACACACGTCCTCCATTATTGTTCTGAAGTATGAGTGTCTTGTTTAGGAAAAATAACAATGTGTGCTATTCCTGACCAGTGGTATATGAACTGCTTTTCAGGCAGAAGGTTCCATGTTCAATCTCCAGAGATCTCCTCAGATATAACAACACCACTAAGAAATTCAGGAAATTTCCAGCAGGAGTGCAAAATCTAGATGACAAATCAGTTGATTTTAAACCTCCCACTGATTAAATTTTATTAGGATCTTTTTGTTTTGGTATACAAAATGTACATTATTTTTAATACAGATTCTGGGGAAAATTTAAAGTAGTGCTAAAGAGATCCAGTCCACCAGCAGAAGCAAACGAATCTTCTAATATGCAATGATAGCACCACCAAAATATCCTCAGATGACGCAAGGGCCTAGGCAGGAATATGTAGGGAGAGGCACACACTTTTAGGTACCTAGGTCCTAAACCATTTAGGTAAGATTGCCGGCTGAGTCACTTGCTGGAAGTGATCACTGTGACTCTGGTAAGTGAGACTTCGGGGAGAAGGTAGGAGGTGGCCCCTTCCTGTTTTGCCCCAGGTGGCAAGATGGGATGGGCCATCCCTGGGTACGGTCATTCTATCTCTCCTCCCCAGGTATTTCCTATTTCTTAAGCAGTACATACCCCCCTTTGTTTTTTAGAGCTATGACTTCCCTAGAGGCATACACTATTGTCTCTCGGGACAGACGGATGTTGCCAACAACAACAACATCTTTCCCTACAAACCACCACTGGATTCTGCCTGCTTGCTCTGTTAGGATATTTCCGTTCCTCCTTAAAAAGGGAACAGGCTGTTGTGTGTCACATGCCTGTGTACTTCCTGCTCACTGGGAGTCTCCGTTTTATAGATAGCTTTTGTTCCGGCTGTTTTCCTCGACATGGATGCAAGCAGTCATGTTTTTCCTTTGTTCTGATCAACATTGAATAAAGCTGTAAATATGCTCTTCTGTTTGAACCTTCCATTGTGGAGTCTGCTGAAAAGGTTGTGCATGAGTCTTGGAATGTGTCTGAGGCTCGTGTCGCTAATTGACTGATACTGTTCCAACGGAAGACCGGGAGATCGTCTGATGACGTGGAAGGCTGCATGATGCCTTGGACTCCCTGGCAGTGTCCCAACATGCTCCATTATTGACCTGATCTCAGCTTCCAACCCTTAATCCAGAAGACTCACCCCAACTGAAACACTGCCATTTTTTAATTTATTTCCAGAGTTGGCAAGCCTGAATTAACTAGTTCAAAGACTTCATATGAGACCAAGAGAAGGATTTGGACACAGCTTCCAGGCTTCTTCATCCTGAGGATCTTCTATCACAACTGTTCGGGGTCATTGATATAACCCATGATAAGTAGCAGACCATGGAGTATTGTCTTCTAGTCAGCTGCCATCTAATCAAAGTATAGGAGACGGCTTTGGAGGTTGGAAAAGAGGCAAATGGAGTGCTCAATGATGAACCCAATTTGTTCAATGCAAGTAAGGTAGAATCAGAGATAGTTCTTGTCAGAACTCTCAGGACCAAATTAGATGTGACAGTTGTTGGCATCCATCTGTCTCAAGAGACAATGAACTGTGCTTCCAAGGGTGAAGTGAAATTGTTGTGGTAACAGCACCAAAGGGCACAAGCCTGAGCAGGGTGTATGGAGGTCTTGGGCTGCCCATATGATAAGACACTCCCCTCAGCCTCACTAATGTGGTCCAAAAGAAAGCACAGCGATATATTTAGCACCAGCTTGGCTCCAGGAGTTGCCAGAAGGAGGTGTACAAGGCACCATCCAAGCATTTTAGGGACTCCAATCCAGATTTATGTAGGGTTTACTCCTTAGCCTTTTCTTCTCCCCAAGATATCCTGCAAGGCAGCAGAGATTCTTCAATAAAGAAACAGGAGTCAAGCCTATGGTAAGATCTGCCAGGATGTGCAGCTTCAGATGCAATGGATCTCTACCTCAGGGGGCCGACTCCCAGCTCGGGGGGCTCAGTTGGTTTTAAGTCCCAAGCAGTGCCGGATTTACGTATAAGCTAAACAAGCTATAGCTTAGAGCCTCACTGTGGCATTCGTACGGAGCCCCTGGTCGTTTCACAGACTATTGACCCGTATATCACTAATCCTCTGCCACCGACCCAGGTTCTCCTCAGTAAAACACTTAGTCTCAGTCGGGTTCTCAAGTTAACAACAAAGATTGTAGTTTATTGCAAACACAAATAAACTTTAAATGCATTCGAAACACTGTTACCCTTTGCCCTCTTAGTCTTATTTTCTCCTGTCTCTAATTCACTCTAACTCTTCTACCTCCCGTCGCACAAGAACCAACTGCACTAACTGTCTCTCTATTTCCAACTGTCTTCCAACTGCTTTCCCAACTGCTTTTTCCCAACTGTCTAAACCTCTGGTTAAGCCTTTTAAAAACAGGTAGGCTCCGCCTCTGGGCTTTTCTATTGGTCTACCTATTAACCCTTCCTCTCCCCCTGTACAGACATTTCCAAAAGAATGGGCAAAGCCACACCCACTCTCTTGGGGGCACCAAAAAAATTTAGAGGGGAAAAAACTGGATGTACATTTCCAAAATATAGGATAAAAAACAAATAAAATAAAACCTACATACAGCAACAGTGTTTTCTGTTGTGTAGGCTCCTATGATGTAAGTACCTAGTAGGCCTGCTAGCCTACTCCCTAAAATATCACCATCACTATTAATATACTTCTTCTTAATTGTATTTCAGTTCAACAATTACTTTGATAAAATACGTATTTTGTTATGTGCAAATGGCTTTAGATACCTATTAGGTCCATAAATTACCATGTAGCATATATTCAACACAAAAAGCAGCAACAATTTGTTGTTGACGAAGGACAACTGGACATATAAAGGGCCCTATTACCTTCAGTAACTTAGGGCCTCATCAAACCTAAATCCGGCCCGGCCCTAGTCCCAAGCCAAACTCAGCTGAATACATGCCAGTATAACTTGCTCGTCCTGATACAGCAGGGGCTCAGGTGAAGTTGGCTGAGATGAGGCCATTGTAAGTCCCCAGAAGAGGCATTATGGGGGTGAGACCAGAGAAGGGGGAATTTGACTACAGTAGATCCTAAGCCCATTAAGCTAAGTCAGATGACATGGCAACCTGGCATAGAACACTATTTCAAAGCTTTGTTTTTCCCTTTGCCAAGCTCAGAGAGCCAGTGTGGTGTAGTGGTTAAGAGCGGTAGTCTTGTATTCTGGGGAACCTGGTTTGCGTCTCCGCTCCTCCACATGCAGCTGCTGGGTGACCTTGGGTCAGTGACACTTCTTTGAAGTCTCTCAGCCCCACTCACCTCACAGAGTGTCTGTTGTGGGGGAGGAAGGGAAAGGAGAATATTAGCCTTTGAGACTCCTTAAAGGGAGTGAAAGGCGGGATATCAAATCCAAACTCTTCTTCTTCTTCTTCTTCTTCAGTGGAGCAACAGTAGCCCAACCGGCTGAACTCTACACCTTTGTTACTTTACACCTAATCAGCTTACACTGGCTTGCATTACACCATCTTCTTGTGCAAAGGATTGTTCCTCTGTAAATGGAGTAGACATTGTTAAGTCTAGTTTTGGCCCTCAGCCACTACTCCACATTGGCTCATTTACCTTCTTTTTCCATTCCCCAAACTCTTAAATTGATTGGCTCTCAGGAGACACACATGCAAACTAAACACCACGATATTTTTGTAAACTTCAAGAAATCACCACATCAGACTGAATAAAGTGCAGAGAATATTGGGCTCACTTCATATTAATTTACTAGGTCTATTTTCAAATAATTTGTCCCCCCCCAAGACTTTTTAAACTACATTTTTAGAATCATTGAATACATTTCTTTTATCAGTTCCTAGTGAATTTTATCTTCTACTCCTGCAAAGCCCAGCTTCAGCAAGAAGGTCAAGAACATGGGTAGGCAAACTAAGACCCTGGGGGCCGGTCCTGGATGGTCTGGGATGGTCCGGTCCTGGATGGTCTGGGAACCAGCGTGTTTTTACATGAGTAGAATATGTCCTTTTATTTAAAATGCATCTCTGGGTTATTTGTGGGGCATAGGAATTCATTTTTTTCTTCAAACTATAGCCCGGTCCCCTACGAGGTCTGAGGGACAGTGGACCGGCCCCCTGCTGAAAAAGTTTGCTGACCCCTAGTCAAGAAGTATAGAAGAGACAGCAAAAGAAGAAGACTATTGCTGTTATATTTGGTTTTTGGGTTCCTAAGCAAACTAGTCCAAAAAGGTATGTTCTGTTTCTCATCTATAGCGGTCCAGTGGTATTTGCCATCCCAAACTATCTAATACTAAGTGCTACAAAAGTGACCCCTGTTATGTATAGCATCTTGCCTCCTTTTAGGTCTGGCTACAGACAGCAGAAAGATCTGGAATTTGTCAGGGCCCCAACAGTTCCAAAGGGTGAATCACCCCAACACCACTGCAATTGTGACATTTCACATTTAATCCAAGAGGGCCAGCAACAGTGAAAATTCCTACCTTGCATGGCTCACCTTTTTCAGGTAAATGGTCTTCACTGAGATACCTCTACCTAACATGTCCCCAGATCCAAGAGCCAGTACTGCCTACCTTGAATCTTTTTTGATTACAGTCATATCTCGGGTTGTGAATGTGATCTGTGCAGGAGGCACGTTCGCAACCCGCAGCGTTCACAACCCACAGCTCTGCATCTGTGCATGCATGTGACATCATTTTGCGCTTCTGCATGCACAAGCACTGAAACCCGGAAGTAACCCATTCCGGTACTTCCGGGTTCGGTGCGGTCCGCAACCCGAAAATGCGCAATCCACAGCGTTCGTAACCTGAGGTATGACTGTAATGTTCACAGAGTATCCAAGTGGCTGTATCTCTATCTTGTTACAGGTAGAAGGCTGAATGATATTGACTAGTCTCCTTTCTCTCAGACCTGAAATTTGAACCTGGAGATCTAGACAGTTTTGGAGACATAACCCTCCTGGATTGCACCTACCTTCTATAAATTGAATATTCATAAATGGTCAACATTATGCTTTTCCTAATGCTATCATGAATATTGTTTTTATTGGGTTTATTATTATTATTAATACCCCATCCATCTGTCTGGGTTTCCTTTTTGAAATGGAGTGAGTTATTTAGATTACTCTCTTGAAACATGCTATGTCAGACCATTGGTCCAGCTAGCTCAGCATTGTGCATGCTGACTATTGAAGACTGAATCTGGGACTTTCAAAGGAGGAAGAAGATGGGTTGGGGATGACCAAGGTTGTTTGGGGATTACTCAGCTAGTGTCAATACTCTTTAACTGAACCTATGTTAAAGTCAAGATGTCATACAACAGATGACATCCTACCACACAGTAAAAAGAAAAAGGCTAAGGTGATTTTGCTGCTAGGGATATTGTTAATCAACATGGTTTAAGGAGAGATGTTATTTTAAAAGGAGGAGGAGGAGAACACACAGAGAGAAAGTCCTGCTGACACATCTTTAGCACACAGAGAAAAGAAAAAGCCTAAACTTCCATGTGCAAAGGCAGATTAAGTAACATTGTACCAAATATCAGGGAGGAAAAATATAACAGTTGCAGTTTTCAAGGAATCAGTTCCAGGCTAACTTGCTTGTAGATTCTTTTTTAAAATAAAAATAATACAAGGAAATGAAAGCAAATGAAGCTTCCTTTTGTTTTTGCCATGGCACAGTCTTGGGGAAAACACCTTACTTCCAGGTGTTAACAATACCTCAAAGGATCTCATCATTGTCTGATATCATTATCAATATTTATTTCTTATTGTGCCACTTGAAATATTTCATATAAAGCAGAAATAAGATATGGCTAATACAGTGTTACCTCGGGTTAAGAACTTAATTCATTCCAGAGGTCCGTGCTTAACCTGAGGTACCACTTTAGCTAATGGGGCCTCCCACTGCCGCTGCGCTGCCGCACCGCTGTTGCACAATTTCTGTTCTAATCCTGAAGCAAAGTTCTTAACCCGAGGTACTATTTCTGGGTTAGCAGAGTCTGTAACCTGAAGCATCTTTTACCTGAAGTGTCTGTAACCCGAGGTACCACTGTATTGTATTAGTGAGAAATTATTACCTTCTGAGATAACCAAATATTTTTTTAAATGTTTAATGATTTATCATAAACATATGCACAAAGTAACACATAAACATATAAACCATAACAGAACCACACACAGAGCATACTGAGTATAAAAAAAAGACAGAGATGCAGTTACATATACCTACATTTTAAAGATGAGTCTATAAAGTACAGCAACAATGAGAAGTGAGTTATGGGAGTAGTACTTATGTGACTCTATTTAGTTATATAATCACAAATGCAGACCAGTTCACATTGAAACTGTTCAGTTTGGCTTAAACCCAGACAGCAGGTCTGTGTGAAACCAGACTTTCAGATAGCACAATCAAATATTGGATCTACATTTAGAGAATGAACCCTTCACTGGTGGTGGAGGAGTGTTGATTAATTTATTAAAGTTTTGATTTGCTAATCTCCTAATTTCTCAGATGTTTCAACCAAACCTCCAAGTTCACCTCAGCATTTCACTTGACTAACATTGACCATATCATTAAAATGTGAGAATGCAGTGCAAACATTTATAGCTCACTATCACCATGACTGCTTATTCACATTTGTTTTCTAGATGGAAGATGACACAGTCTTGGAGCAGTTAAATTACACAGGAGTAACAACATTCATCATTGCTGGTTTCACAGGTACTAAGAAGTTACAAGTTATATATTTCATCACATTCCTTCTCATATATCTCCTTACACTTTGGGGAAACATCATCCTGCTTATCACACTAAAGACAGAATCAAGTCTCCACACACCAATGTACTTCTTCCTGAGCAATCTTGCTATCCTGGAGATTGGTTACACCTCAGTCACTCTCCCTAAACTTCTGGCAATATCCTTAGGAAGATCTAAGGCTATCTCTCTAACAGCATGCCTTATGCAGTCATATTTCTTCTTCTTTCTGGGTTCCACAGAGTGCTTCCTACTTGCTGTTATGGCTTATGACCGTTATCTTGCCATATGCAACCCACTGAGATACTCAACACTGATGTGCAGTAGAATGTGTATTTACTTAGCTTTAGCTTCCTGGGTGACTGGATTCCTAAATCCTTGCCCATCTACCATCTTAGTTGGCAGATTGCACTTCTGTGGCAACATCATTGACCATTTCTTCTGTGATGTCCCTCCACTGCTCAGCCTGTCATGTACTAACACTTACATCAGCAGAACCATCATCTTCATCAGTTCAGCTGTCATAGTATTAGGAACTTTTCTGTTGACCATGCTTTCTTATGTCTGCATCCTGGCAACCCTCCTAAGGATGTCCTCAGCAAAAGGACGGCAGAAGGCCTTTTCCACCTGCACTGCCCACTTGACTGTAGTTTCACTCTACTATGGAACCGTTATCTTCATATATGTCAACCCCACAGGCCAGAACTCAATGGAAGTTAACAAGGTGGTCTCATTTATCTACAGTGTGGTGACCCCCATGCTCAACCCAATCATCTACAGCTTGAGAAATGAAGATGTTAAGAAAGCTTTAAAAAAAATGATGCTTAGGAAATTCTGCCCTGGAAGACAAACATTTTAGAAACAGAAGCTTGGCTTTAATGTGATTTAATAATTAATAGAAGTTAACTGAAAGTTGCTCCAAAATCTCCCTCTGGTTGGACAATCTAAGACTGTGCACATCCTTAAAAATAACGAAGTACACTATCTATTTAGAAATCTTGAGTTTGTTTGTTTGCTTTTCCTCCTCTGTTTAGAATTCCCAGGCAACACTGGACACTTTCTGATAGTTAATTTATATGAATAATCTGTGTATGTTCATAGTTATTGTATTCCTAATGTGAGCTGGTAGTAGTAGTCGTTCTTGTAGTTCTTCTTTCTTGCTTTCTTCTTTCTCTCTTCCTCTCCCCTTCTCTATGTTAAATTTTCAAATAAAAAATCAGTTTAAAATTATTGGCTAATTTTTTGAGATTAAAGGGAACATATAGCACATAATGTCTAGGAAGTCCTAAAAGGCATGCAAAATCTTAGATATGTGGGACTACCTACTGGGTGATTAGAACTCCAGTTTTTGCTGCCTTTCTGGTATTGGGTTGGGGGTATTCTTGCATCCCGCACCTTTGAAGACAAAATGTGTGTCTGATGGGCTGACTTCAGATTGGTGAGTCACAAGTCACGCAGGCTTGCCCTGAACTGCTGCTGAGAAATCCAGACTGCTATGGAAATTATTACTACTACTCATCCCCCATTACAGTTATTACCATGCTGTCACACAAGGCTCCTAGTGCTCCCAGGAGCCCTACTCATCTGCCCCACACCATCTTGGTTCTCATTCAAAGATCCTCTCCAACTTTACAGATCCTTCTTTTTCTATAGATGCTCAGTGGAAGATCAGTGGGGAGTTGCCTATAACCTGCTTGAGATTGAAACCACTGCAGTTTTGTATATTATGTGAATTGGTGAGATATGGTTCACTGAGATATATTTGGCCCAGTTTAGGTCAATATGTTTTCACTTGCATATTCTGTGTAATATTAACCCAAGACTAAGCTGGTGTTGCAGGGATGTGGCAGCAAAGTATCTATCTTAGGTAAAGGTAAAGGGACACCTGACAGTTAAGTCAGTCGCGAACAACTCTGGGGTTGAGGCGCTCATCTCGCTTTATTGGCCAAGGGAACTGGCGTTGGCCACAGACAGCTTCCGGGTCATGTGGCCAGCATGACTAAGCCGCTTCTGGCGAATCAGAGCAGCACACGGAAACACCACTTACCTTCCCATTGGAGCGGTACCTATTTATCTACTTGCACTTTGACGTGCTTTCGAACTGCTAGGTGGGCAGGAGCTGGGACCGAGCAATGGGAACTCACCCCCGTCGTGGAGATTCGAACCGCTGACCTTCTGATGAGCAAGCCCTAGGCTCTGTGGTTTAGACTACCATTCTATCACTAATGGCATTCAATATCCATTTGCCTTAGAGGGGTTTCAGATATGCTCCTGGAAAGCACCGAGACATGGCCAGGAATGCATTCTGCTACTATAAACTGAAGAGAATCCTGTAGTGTTGACATAGCAAGTATTAATTCATGCTTTTGTATTATTTAGAGTAGCATTGGTACTGTATATATGAAAGTTTTGATATTTCTCTCCCATTAGAAACATTCCTGTATTAATAAAGTGGAATGTAAAATATAGTAGTCAGATCTTTATGTATTTCACATATTAATAGACATCATTAGTGACCATCTTCAACCATGAACTAATAGTATGGATGTTGCTTGTTTATTTTCAAACATCTCAAAGCCATTAAAAATAAAAATGTCATAAAAAACATCATTCAAAACATCAAAAATAAAAACACATGCATAAACTATTTCAGATGCAATAGAGATACTGACTGGGATTAGAATTTCTACTTGAAAGCCTTCTTGGGGAAGGCAGGTATTCAACACATGGTAAAAAGGCAGTAGAGATGGTTCTTAGAATCACAGAATTGTAGAGTTGGAAGGGATCCCGAGAGCCATCTAGACCAATTTCCTGCAATGCAGGAATCTCAACTAAAGCATGCCTCATAGATGGCCATCCAACTTCTGCTTAAAAACCTCCAATGAAAGAGAGTGCACCGCTTCCTGAAGTAAACTCTTCCACTGCTGAACAGCTCTTACTGTCAGAAAGCTATTCCTGATGTTTAGTCAGAATCTCCTTTCTTGTAACTTGAAGCCATTGGTTTGAGTCCTACTCGCCAGAGCAGGAGAAAACGAGCTTGCTTCTTGTCTGATATGTAATGGGAGAGAGTTCCAAAGGGTGGGTGCTGCCACCCTAAAGGTTCTGTATCATGGAAAATCAACCTCCTGAAGAGATTGCATCTGCAGAAGGCCTATAATCTATGCTTGCAAAAGAATTTCACAACAAATGCCCAGGGAGAGGAATTTCATAGTGAATGGTTCAGCACTGCAACTCAGCCCACTGTTTTTCTCTTCCAAATCGTACTGCACACTACTTTTCAGACTTTCATAGAATCATAGAATCATGTAATTGTAGACTTGAAAGGTACCCCAAGGATCATCTAGTCCAACCCCCATTGATGACAGATGGCAACCCAACCTCTGCTTTATAATCTCCAAGGAAGAAGAGTCCACAACCTCCCAAGTATACCATGTTCTCAGACTTTGGTCCATTGGGACAGATCTTTCAGTGTAGGTGTGTTAAACTATGGAACTCACTCCTGCAGGAGGCACTGCTGACCACCAACTTGGATGGCTTTAAAAGTGGATTAGACCAGTTCATGAAAGAGAGAGTTATCAATGGTTACTAACCATGATGTCTATGCTCCACCTCCACAGCTGGAGGCAGCAAAGACTTCAAATTCTAGTTGCTGGAAACCACAGAAGGGGAGAGTGCTTTTGTGCTTATGTTCTGCTCCCTGGTTTCCCACAGGCATCTAGTTGGCCACTGTGAGAACAGTGTACTAGATGAGCTACTGGCCCAATCTGACAAGATTATTCTTATATTCTTACGTCTTTATAGTGATAGTATGGGTCTTCAGATCTCTTCAACTGATCTTCAGGTCCTTGAGGTTTCAGTTAAAGAATCTAAATTCCAAGGGAAGGTATTCTCAGCAGAAACTTTCTCATTGCCAGCTTCACTTCCTTGTTCCGTAGGCTGTAAATAATTGGGTTGAGTGTTGGTGTTAAGAGACTGTACAAAACCCCCACAAGCTGATCCCTTTCAAGTGAGTAGCTGGAGGTAGGACGGACATATGTAAATATGCTGGAGCCATAGAACAGAATCACAACTGTGAGATGGGAAGCACAGGTGGAAATGGCTTTGTGGCGCTGTCCTTTCTGGCGGCTGCTTAAAATGGCATGAAGGATGAATGTGTATGAGACCAGGGTGAAGAAGAAAGGGCTAAGGCCTACAAACACACCCACTGTAAGAAGGGTTGCCTCATTGACTGACGTGTCAGAGCATGAAATACTCAACAGTGGTGGAATATCACAGAAAAAATGACTAATTCCATTAGATTGGCAGAAAGACAGACGAAATGTGAGTGTTGTGTGGAGAGAAGCATTGAGGAAGCCACAAGTCCAGGATATAGCAGCCAACTGAAGGCAAATATATTTATTCATGAGTTTTGTATAGCCCAATGGATGGCATATGGCAAAATAGCGGTCCAGAGCCATAGAAGCCAGAAGGAATCCTTCGGTGCCCACCAAGGCAACAAGGAAAAACAACTGTGCAGCACAACCCATGAAGGAAATGACTGGGGATTCAGCCCAGAGATCTGCTAGCATTTTTGGTACTGTCACAGAGATGTAGCAGATGTCAAGGAAAGAGAGGTTGCCAAGGAAGAAATACATGGGGGTGTGTAGAGACCGACTTAACACAGTCATGGTGAGTATGAGTGAGTTTCCCAAGAAGCAGACAGTATACATAGTGAGGAACAGGATGGCAAGGAAGGTCTTTCCTTGTGTGATATTTACAAATCCCAGGAGTATGAATTCCAAGATGCATGTTTCATTCTCAGAGGAAGTTGATCTCATGGTGTTTAATCTGAATATTACAAATGCAAGAATATTTCAGTCATTTCAATGTCATGCAGCAAAAATTTATCCTATATAGATATTTTTAGTGTTACATATAAAGCTGCACTAAAGCTGCACTATTTCTATATTCTTAAAGGGAGCTAACTTGTAGACTATTGGCGTAAATTGACAACCTGCAGGTTTTTACTTAAGAAAGTGATCCAATTGATTATCCAATTGATAATAATTGATTATTCAATTGATAATAATGTTTGCAGATTGATATTGATTAAAAATATTTATTTGAGTGACCTTGTTGTTTTTGCTTTAGCTATAGATGGAGCAGTACCCTCTAGATGTTGTTGGACTACAACTATCATCATAGTTTTCAGACCTAAGTGCATAAAAGATTGCAAGCTAAAGATGCAATTCTATATTCACTTTACATGGGAATAAGCCTCACTGAATGTAACGGGACTTTGTTCTGAGTTGCATTAATAGGATTGAAGTCCATCTAACAAGAACATTGTCTACTGATCCTTTTCTGATGTCAAAAAGAAAGAAACAAGCACTTACTTTTGGAGGACTGCTGATCATTGTAGGTAAAGGATATGGTCAGTCTATCCTATTTTATGCAGCTATGAAATAGCTAGGGATGTCCAATTCCATAAGCTGGGTGGGTGGGTGGGTGAGAGAGAGAGAGGAGAGAGAGAGAGAGAATGAGAGAGAGAGAATGATTCTCATCTTAAAGGATTTTAAAGTGTGCAGACATGATACCCCATTGGCATCATTATTTGAAGCGAATCATTGTCCCCAGAGAAGTTGAAACTGCTGCTTTGGGTATAAAAATTGGGTTTCTCCTATGGGGCCAGAATGATTAATTATAAAGCAATATTGCACTTCCATTATCTAAGATTCTGCACATCCATGAGTTAGTAAACAGAACAATGTATTTCTTTTATTTATCATTAAATTTATATTCCCCTTTTCCCACAATGGAACTCATGGCAGCAAACAACAAGCAAAAAAATAATAAGATGGTGTATGTGTGTGTGTATACACACACACACACACACACACACACATTCTGTTGGGTGTAGTGAAGGGTTAACCTTCTGTGCCTCGAGCCTGAGAGGAGGCTTGTACAAGGGAAGTACACCAGGATGTGACGAAAGCAGCTTGGAATGCTGTGAGCTGAGTGGAAAGCGAAAGCAGTTTGTTGCGTTGCTGCAAGCTGAGAGAGAAGGACGCAGAGAAAATGCAGCTTGAATCAGATGGAAATTGGAGTTTGTAAATACGCTATTTTGTTCCCAATAAAGAGATATTAGGATAGAAGAAACATCTGGACTTATTTACTACCCTTTCGACACACAGACGCTGTGTAATTCTGCTAATTGCTTTACGACCGCTCCAAAGCCACACTGCGTAAACAGAAGCTGCAGAGGCCCGCAGGGGAAGTGTGGCTGGGCACCAATCAATAAAGCAATAAATCTATCGGAGGAGGTTATGGGTCAACGCCAAGAGTGTGAGAAAGGGCTTTGGAAGACTTTAAAAGACTGAACGTCAGCTTGATCGACTGCCAAGGCTTCAAAGAGAGCAGAGGGCAGATCGGAGGAGGCTGACGGAGAGGGAGCTGGGAGCCACGTCGTCCGGAGTGCCCGGTTTGGCTGTGGAGTGAGTATTATCGGCTGCTCTTGCAAAAGGCCAACAGAAGGGAAGGGAGGCAATGGCTCAGCCCCAGGGACAAGTCTTTGAGAGTTTCAATATCCCCTTTGAAAGACTCAATGGGAGTAACTGGGATGATTGGCAGAAAAGAATGTACTTTTGGCTGGGAGGGAAGCAGCTTTGGGAGTGCACGCAGCAGGACCCCTTTGTGGCTGCCCAAGGGGCAGGGGCTGCTGATCAACAGCGTGCAGCTGCTGCAGCCAAGAAAGATCAGAAGGCCATGTCCCACATAGTCATGGCACTTGAGGCTAATCAGTTGCCTCACATTGACGGTTTGAGGACCTGCCACCAGATTTGGACTGCGTTGCAAAGAATCCACCAACGCACAACAGCAGGGGCCAAGGTGCATGTGTTGCGTGCCTTGTTTGAGAAAAGGCTGGCCCCAGGGGAACCGATACGTGAGCACATTGCACAGGTGCTGTCTGTCTTCAGCAAGCTGCGTTTGCTCAACGTCCCTTTTCCTGAGGAATTAAAAGCTTATGCTTTGCTGAGCTCTTTGGACAAGAGCTATGAGAACCTGGTTCTCACGATGGAGACTATGCCGATTCAGGACCTTACTTTGGATTATATCTCTGGACGCTTGATTGATGAAGAGATAAGACGGAAAGGGGCTGCTAGAGAGCCTACAGGCTGTACCCCTAGAAGAAGTGGGGGGGCAGCAGGGCACAGTGAGCAGACTGTGAAAGCTTTTGCCTCTAGCAAGAGATGTTTTCGCTGTGGCAGTCACACACATCTTATCCGTAACTGCCCAATGGAAGCACAGGAGCCCAAGGACAGTCGGAGAGGAATGCAGCAGCTGCCAGGAAGGCAGATAAGCTCCGCTTCTCAGCAGCAGAAGCGTGGGAAAGCTTCCAAAGGCACCGGACGTGGAGACAATGCATCAAAGACAAAGCATCATATTTCCACCTGGCAGCGTCAATGGCAAACGTGAAGGACGCCTGCGCAGGCCCCTGTCGGGGGGGGGCAGTGAGAGGGGGAATGTTGCCATGGAGACCCAGGAATGTAAACAACAAGACTTTTTCACTGTAATAATCGACTCAGGAGCGACAAATATGCTGGTGCCATCTAGTGGTCTTTTGAGAAATTGCAGGACAGTAAAAACCGAGAAATTTGTGACGATTGCGGATGGAAGCAGAAAAAGACTAACTGAGACAGGCTTTTTCTTTTGTCCCTTTCTTAAGCATGAAGTCAAAGCTTATGCAGTGCCCGGTTTAACTGTTTATTAAGTGTGCATGATTTACTCACTGATGGTTATCATGTCTCTTTTGCAGGTACAAAATGTGAGTTTTTCCAAGGATGGGAAACACGTGTACACAGTGCAGTCTAAAGGCAATTTGTTTGCTGTAAATGTGCCTTTTTCTACAGAAGAGGATGACACCAAAGAAGCGAAGGGCCAATGTGTGAATGTAGCGCCTCACCATGGTTGTTCACATATTTGGTACCGACGCTTCGCCCATTTGAATTGGAGATATCTTCAGAAAGCACCAGAGCTGACACAAGGGTGCAAATTTAATGTTTGTGACAAATTTTTAGATTGCAATGCATGTAAACAGGCAAAAATTGTGACATGCTCCTATCCAAAGTCAGAGAGACAGACCACACAACCCTTTGAATTAATTCATGCAGATCTGTGTGGACCCATGTCAGTTGAGTCACTGGGAGGATCAAAGTATTCTCTGCTTCTGATTGATGATTTCTCGAGGTCTGCTTGGACCTTTGCCCTGAAAACTAAAGGGGAGGTGGCTAAAATGATCAGGGATTGGATCACCGCAGTTGAGGTAACCTTTTCCACCAAAGTTCGTGGCTTTCAAAGTGATAGAGGTTCCGAGTTCACTGGTTCTGCTTTACAGGATTTCTTTAGGGAGAAGGGGATTAGCCACCGATCGACCACTCCTTACTCTCCACAACAGAATGGGGTCACAGAGAGACGGAACAGAACGGTGCAGGAAGCTGTGTCTACAATCCTGTGGGACGCAGGACTACCCCAAAAGTATTGGTTGGAGGCTTGGAGATTTGTGGTGCATACGCAGAACAGAGTGTACAACTCTAGTGTAGGAAATATGCCGTATTTCTTGCTGCATGGAAAGAAGCCCAAGGTACACTACCTTCATGTGTTTGGTTGTGAGGCTTGGGTGCTTATTCCAAAGGCTCTACGCAAGAAAGGTGAGCCAAGATCTAAAAGAATGATTTTTGTAGGGTATGAGCCTGGCTCAAAGGCCTGGCGGTTTGCGTACCCAAGTGGAAACCAGTCAAGGTTGGTTATCAGCAATAGCGCTGAATTCTGTGAGCAAGCTGCTTGGAAGCATCTGCACACTAATCCAGACCTGATTCCACAGCCGTTCTATGACTCAGACGTTGAGGAGGAAGAGGAACTTGTTGCTGGGGACCACGGTCCAGAGCAACAAGGTCCGCCACAGGGACAGAGTCCAAGGCAGGGACAGCTCAGGATCCCTCAGAGGGGGGAACCTAGAACACCTCCTCAGGCAAGTGTCAAGTTTGAGCCAAAGAGTGAGCCTTCTTCACCTGCTGGACCAGCTGTAAGGCCCAAGAGGCACATCAGGTCAGAGGGGGAAGACACTGAAGTTGAGGATGATTTAGCTGGACCCAGTGAAGCAGCAG